>NW_013952969.1:86385-88128 GCF_001266775.1 Austrofundulus limnaeus
GTCGATCTCCCGCTCCGTTCTTCCCCCATTCGTGAACAAGATCCCCAGATACTTAAACTCCTCCACTTGAGGCAGTTTTTTAATATTAGTTATTAAAACGAAAACTGAATGACCAAAAAATACACGGACCTTCGGGTATCTGGGCGTCTTGTTTCTGAGTGATGTGGATGGAGCTGAAGATGGATGAACAGATTGGGGTTTTCAGTAATGAGGGCRTTGCTTCAGTCAGTTTTGGTGAAGAAAGCGTTGAGTTGAAAGGCAAAGATCTGAATTTACTGGTACAGATTTTGCCTCCTCACAGCCAGTACTCCACCTTTAGCTCATCAATCYAAGAGCCATCTACAGCAGGTAAGATGTTGCCTGTTCACAGCCTTTAACCATAATGATCTCCAAACATTTGTGCTTTGGATCCAACAGCTTTCAAAAGTAAACTACAAGTCCTTTTCTTGCTCACAACTTCCACATTGTGAAAAATGCAACAATGTCTCAAACAAAAGTAGCTAAAAAAYGCTGACCTGCGTTTTCTCTTATGTGATTAAATCTACAGGACATGTTTCTTTATCTCTCCCCTATCTGAACAGAAGCCTCCAGGCACCCTGAGCTCAATTAACAACTCACCAGGCCGCTCATCAATCAGTCCATCATTTAGTTAATTTTAGAAAAGGGACTCGTTTAGAGCAGCTAGGTGAAGACAAACACTTAAAAGGATGAAATACTGAACCTGGAGTCCCACGTTAACGCCGGGTTTTATCTGCAGAGTGCAGCGTTAGCCGCTGAGTAGCATTCCAGCTGCGTCTCCTCCTTCTCAGCTTGAATTTCCATTAGAATAAAAAAAATCCACCGAGGGTTTGAGTTTAAAAAATCAAAAGGAAGTCTTCCTGCAGTGCACGCAGGGAGCGTAACCTCTGTGCTAATCCACCATGACGTGAGCTCCGAGACAGGAACACACAAACAGGGGAAGRGATTTTAGATCAGGATGATCCGGGAAAGAATTTAATAAAAAACGTTCTAAAAATAGAAAAAAATGCAGTTTTACTATTTTTGAACACTTCTATAAAGAATCACACAATAACAGCATCATAATAAATCCATCAGATGTTTCTCTCTCATCCTCACCTCTTCAAAGACAAACTTCGAAACCAGATTAACTGTAAAACTTCAGAAAATCAGGAAAAATCTCAAAAAACATCACCTGCTACGAGAAACAGTGACACAGGAAGCTAAAGAAAGTCGATTAAAGGCTGAGCATTCCTCTCAGGCCAGAGTTTTAGACAAAGATCACAAACGTTTTGGTCAAACCTTGAAATTAACGCTCACAGTTTGAGACTCCCACCACATCTGAGTTTAGCTCCATACCTGCTGTCCTGACTGAATTACAGCTGTTTTTGTGTTTGCTAACACCAGCTTGTCATGAAGCAGGGATAGGAAACTTTCTGTTTCCCACACTCAAAAATTAAATATATACATTTTACTTTAAGAAAAGCAGGTGAAMCATAAAGCTCTTAGAAACTGAGAGCTGTGCTGAGTGCCTTTTTAAAGTAAAAATAAAATAAATAAATACGTGATGTTTTTTGTGGGGGGGTTAGACTTTCTGTTCTCAGAATTTCAAGTCAAACCTGTTTAGTCTGCTAAGAAACGCCGTCTGCCATGAAGGTTTTTGATTAGGGCTGTGAAATCAATTGAGTTAACTCAGATTAATTTTAGTGTTGCATGGGCATAGATTAAAAAATTAATTGCAATTAA
>NW_013952969.1:88727-104143 GCF_001266775.1 Austrofundulus limnaeus
ACATATTGAAACATAAATATTTTTTTTTACATTTGGGTAAGTGTGCAGCTCTGTGTGATCCTCTCAACATCATTTTGGTTGCCCATCCCTGTCATAGAGATCATCCAAGAACTGCTGGGGGTTTCATTAGAATCTGTCTTGTGTATTTCATGAGATATTTTACTAACAGGCACAAACAAAAACACATTACTGTGCCTTCAACTTTTAGCAGCGTGCCAACAATAAAGCTGCATGAACGGTGAAGAAGTAGAAGACAGAAAAGTTGAGTATTTAAGGCAAAGTCATCTGCAGAGGAAGAGGAGGAAGAGGAGGAGCAGAGCTCTGCCGACAGAACCAGAGTGAGTTGGAGGATTTGCAGATTCACTTGGACGTTCTGACAGAAGCTGTTCTCTTATTTCCACCTGCGCAACATCTGGCTCCACTTTCTGCTACTGCTGTAGGTATTACAGCAACCCACACACACACACACACACACACACACACAAAACACACACACACAGCATCACAATCCTCCGCTCTCCTCACAGCCTCACATTAAAGATTCTTTTTTTCCCACTACTCTTAAAGACATAAAGGCTTCAAAGCTCATTATAGAAAACATCAACATCTTTAAAGTCGTCTACATCAGATGAATTMTTTTCAGATTTTTGCAATAAATTGGAATAAATGTTTCCAAGAAACTGAGTTTAGCTGTAAAATGCACATAAACTCAACCCGGCACCTTGTGAATCAGGTCGACTGGGTCAGCTGTTTTATGATGAAATTCAGACCGGAGCTGAAAAGCTACCAAAAAAAGTTCAAATTTAAGGCGGCCAACTTGGATGTTTCTCAAAATAAAATTTAAAATTATTAAAATGTTTGAATGAATTTTGCTTTTTTTCATGCAGAAGTTTTGATCAAACATTGAAAATAACAACAATTAACAATTCAATGAGAATTTTCTTTTCTTTTGAAATCACTCCACTATTTTTGGATGCAGTTGTTGGTGGTGAACACTTGCTCATCTTTATTTCTAAGAGTTTCAGCCTCATTTAAATGCTCTTTTTGTGTCCATTCTTCTGACTGAATTGATGCTAAATAAATTATTCACATTTACTTTTAATGTGCCTTTGACATCACAATTTTTGTAATACTGTATAACAAATGCATTTTTGGAAAGAAGACACTGAGAACATATTACAAAATAATTTTCATGCTGCTGAGATGAACAGTTGTTGAGATATTTGCATGTGAAGAAACAGGAAGTGATGTCAAAGGRGAATGTCTGCATGWAAACAGAGCTAAGCTAAAATGCTCAACAGCCCAGGCTGTGGAGAGGAATTTAGATTATTTTGAGTCGCTATCACAGAAAGAAAAGGGTCAGAGTTCAAATCATTATGTTTCAATAAACAAAGACCCAGTGAGTTATTTTTCTTAAAGGAGTTCCCCTTTGATGTCACTTCCTGTTTCCCTTTTGCCGAGCCAAGTTCAAAAGAAAATATG
The DNA here is from genome assembly GCF_001266775.1 of Austrofundulus limnaeus. Lineage (NCBI taxonomy): Eukaryota > Metazoa > Chordata > Actinopteri > Cyprinodontiformes > Rivulidae > Austrofundulus > Austrofundulus limnaeus. Next base: position 90,210 of record NW_013952969.1, read on the forward strand.
TCAGTTATGTGTCCAAATGGGTAAAATAATGTGCGGTATGCCAATTTTCTTTAACAGTACCAAGTTTTCTTAGATGTTATCTGAAAGATAAGCATGTCAAACGTACTTTAAAGCATTTTGTTGCTCCTGTCCAACTTTTTTTACGACAAGTTCCTGCTATTAAATTAAAAACTATCTATTTAAAGTCCTAGAAATGATACAATTCTTATTTAAATACTYAAAATGTTTCTATTGTGAATAAAATATGAGGTTTTTTATTTATATTCTTCTCTAACTTGTTCAGAATTAAGGCTGTAAAAAGGGTGACATTTTTACGAACAGCCTTTAATTACGTTTTCACGCACCAAGAACCTGTCAGCGTTGTTAAAGGCTTTGCAGATGGCTGAACCAATAAAAAWATATATATAWAAAAATACGATGGATGTCCAAAGGCATGAGAGGAATCCATCTGTGTTTATGTAATTACAGCCCATAATATGTCTGGTTTTTCTCTCAGACTCCTCGGTTTGTGAGGAGAGGTCAGATACGTTCATCTCTAACGTCTCCACAGTCTTGTCTAATTAATGGTTTGGCTCATCGCGTCGTCTCTTTTCTGGAAACTCCTGCAGTCTGACACCGTCGCAGCTCTTCTGCCGCGAAGCCGCACGTTTTCCATCAGAAAGAGAACGTGTCATTAAGTGGGAATCTTTATGGTGTAAACACGACTCCTCTCCGAGGAGGCCGAAGCCATATTTTAYGCTCTAAACTCTTTAGCCTTTGGCTCTGGGGTTGTTTGGAAACAGAGCAAAGACGAGGAGCAGCTCTCAGTCCAACCAGGCAGGACTTRCTGCAGATCTACGCTGCCACCAGGAGCTGGTTCTGCCTTTGTACTCAGTCAGCAGAGCAGCTCCTGGGGTCGGGGGGGAAGGCGGATGATGGAGCAGGRGGTCTGCTGGGAGCCATCATTATCTGTGAGCGAGGGCTCTGTACGTGTCTCCCTCTGTGGAGACGCATCCTGTGCTCTGATCTTCTCCTCTGACCCCGGATCAAAGCCGACACACTGAGCGCCACAGGACCAGCGCGGGGAGATTTTATGTGCAAATAAAGACCTGGCATTCCTTCCTCCTGCACAAACTGAAACAAAGAAYTTGACAGGGACACCCGGGCAAAAAACACCATCGCCCACCTCCCGCCTCTTGGAATGCCGGTCTTWCGTTCCCAGCACACGGCTGCAGGAGTCAGCGGCATGAGAACTCGGGTCCAGCAGCACTGGTCCATGGCGAGGATACGAGGCAGCGAGTCCAGCCCATTACAGACCGTCAAGCTCCATTAACCAACAGAGAACAGCAGCCAGCAGCTCCACATCAGGTGTCCAGTAGAAACCAGCAGAGAGGTTTTAGCACGTTACTCTTGGCTGGTTAGAGCCAGGAGCTCATGAGAAATGTCTTGAAACATTCGCAGGTCTTCTCGTGTCAGCCCCAGAGGCTCACAGAGCCAGGTTCTTTTAACACGTTAACTCAGGACTAAACCATAAGCCATCGCACTAAATGGTCGAGTGTTAAGGCTTTTATTTTGACGGGTTGCTTCATGTAAAATAAATAAAAAGCTACAACTTTCATTTTGTTTAAAACTTCTGGTACAATAACGGCAACGTCATTCTGAGATGTGTCGTCAGTGAATTCTTGAGCGAGGATCTTGATGTAAACAAGTAAGATGAACAAATTTGCCAGAAAAAACTGGAGGAAAAGAGGTAAAATACGGTTAGCATGAATGCTATATCGCAACGTCAGCTTTTTTCAATGTTGTGCAACAACAAACCCGTTTCACTTTAAAGGTGTCTTGAACCTTTCATGTGTTGTAAAGAGTGACGGACAACATCTGCAGCTACAGCCCTGACTGTTCGGTTTTAAAACTGTCAATAATGAATAAATAAAGTATCTGTGGGCTGCAGACAGTGCACATGCTTCACGTCCCACAGGTTACAGTTTCTAATGATCTCAGCGGACAGGCATCGCCAGGAACAAAGACCCCATTTCAGCCACATAATCACACTTTTTGTTTGTTAACAATCATTTACAAAAAAAACCCTTTGAATGTTTCAGAACCCTCGCACCGCGACACATAACGTTGTGCGTCCCACACGACTGCACGTATATCCATCTGCAGAACCCGGGTTCCATCAGCACTGCGCTGCATTCCACGCAGGAAGATAAACCCAGGTCTGGACTCGCATCCATCATTTGGAGCTTTTCAGCCGATGCACAGTGTGTGGGTTTCTGTGTGACCTCGAGGGTAGGGGGATAATTTGCTGTAATTGCTGCTCTGCTGGGAGTTTGTTAACGGATAGATATCTGAGGTATGGCTGTTGGATCGTGTTTTATCTGTATTTTCCATCAGTGCACTGACAGCTGGAGGGTAGAGGTCTCAGAGTTAGCTCTCGGTGTAGCTGGATGTGTCATACCTGTGTGTCAGTGGGAGATTTCACTCTGCCTGTTCAGCTACTATTACTCAGGATTAAGATGTGGATTAAACTAAGAGGCCGGGAGGCAATTAAAGAGATTCAGAGTGCCTGTGTCTTTTCTAACTCCTGACCACTCCACTGTTAAAGTAACGAGATCAAACCCTTCACTGTAAGCAGCTGAAGAGTCTGTTTTTATCTTTCTGCAGTGTTTTATATAGGAGGAGTTAAAAAGAGCTTTAACTTTAGATTTAAAGACAAAATTCAGAGCTCAGACGTAATGCAAGTCAGAAGACGACACGGGATAAAACAAGACACAAATGCCTGTTTTGATGTACTAACTGTCCAACGTTAAGGTCTGTGGACATAAAAACAAAAGTTTTAACAGCTCAAATGTTAGTATCACATTCTACGTTCTGTAGTAAAATCTCCAATAATTAGATGCTGTGTCCAAATTCAAGGGGTGCACCCTTGGAAGGACTCAGTCTACGTGGTCCTTTGTCGACCGCGAAGACCAGATAAAAGAAGAGCCTGTGAATATGGACGGTCTAGCCTTCAGTTTTATTCCTGCCTTTACTTGTGTTGAAATTAGCAAAATATTATTATTACTAATATTATAAATTAACAAAATGAGCTTAGAGACAATACATGAATAAATAAAGAACCTGCCATATGAGCTCGTTTATGATCATTTCTGAAAAGAATAATATTTAAAAACATTTCCATGCAGATGACAAACTCCTAACAACACAACTGCTTAAAACTTTTCATGTTTGTACCCCAAGATTTTTAATTTAAAACTATGCTCCTGTTATTTTGTCTGCCTATACAAGCAAAAAGGCCAAAAAAAAAAAAAAACACGGTCAAGAGCTAGCCAGGGTGTTTTAGGAGGTACATACAAATAAAGAAAAACACTCTGGATTTCAAAATTCAAGATGGCCGCCACCTCTAAATCAAAATGGCTTTACTTATTTTTAATTCGTTCAATAAATATTGAGCTAAAGTTTTGTGTGATCAATGCTAAGAATGATCCAAAGCCATTTTTAAAAGTAAAAAGATGAAAATTAGTGTAGAAGTAGCCGAAAAGAATCTTTACCAAATTTTAAACGCTACTCAAAATTTCAAAATGGCCACCACAGCTAATTTTAAAAGGTTATAATTTAGCCATTTTAGGACTTATAGAGATGAAATTTGTTGTGGAGTAGCTAAGGGTGATTTCATGTTGATTGCCGATGCTAATTCCAAATTAAGCTAACCGCTAAGGCTAGTGGCAATTTTATAAAGGGCTATAATTCAGCCACTTTTAAACGTACACAGCTGAAAACAGTGCAGTATCAGAGAACAATCTGACAAAATCTAAAAGCAAATACAAAATTCAAGATCCTCAAACCACTTGTTTTCAGGGTGGCCAATCATGGACCACCCTGGCCACCCCTCTGGCTCCGCCCCTGGTTATATTAGATAGTTAATATCAAAACAAACGTAAAGAAACCAACGTCATGTCATCTACTCTTCAACAAAATTTGATCATTTAGAAGCTGTGAGTCATCCCAAACATATTCTGAGCTCTAACAGATGAAGGTAGAAGGAGACGTGCTTTCCCTGAAGGGATACTGGTTTATTGATTAAACTGAATATACAACATTTATAGGAATTCCTATTTAAATTGCAGTTTGAAAATATTTCTGGGTCAGGACCAACACGAGAAATGTTTATGTGCATAAACGTTCACACGCACGTCAACGATCCAAACACAGATTTTGGTTCTGGTCTGAACAGCCGTCGACAAACACTCATCAAATATTAACGGCCTGTTGTGGTTCTTTTTTTTTCCTTCCCTCCCCTGAAGTTCCTGTAAAAACAACCGCTCGAATCACCGGACGACGGTTGGAGCCAACGAGCTGTCAAAAAACTAATGAATAAATAAAATCACATCTTTTTCTCATTTACATACAAATTCCATAAAATCAGAACAGAAATGAGCTGAAAAATAAGCAACACAATTCCCAACCCCCTCCTCTCAGTTATATGAGACGTTAATAAAAATGTGATTCTGCAATAAGAGCAGCTGTCACAACAAAATCAAAACCTCTGAGGACAGAAGGGCCACGTGCTCAATAATATATGGATTTATTCAAAAAAATCTACTTACCGTAATTTAGAGCAGAAAATACCAGGATTTTCAAGTATCATCACCATGGAGTGATAAAACACAGCAGGTTACTTATTGCTCAGTCAATGAGGATGACTCTCAGCTACTACCACACTACTAAATTGATTCAGCTTCACTCGTTTTCTGAGGTTGATGTGATCGTCTTAAATGACCCGTGGCTCACAGGGTTTTTTCACAGTGATTTATGGCAACAAAATAAAATCTGATCCTGACAGTTTGACCAACTGTAAGCAGCTAGTGGACCTCAGCGCAACGCAACATGACTCAAGTTGCCATTAGGCTGACCGCAACGTTTGGTGTCGCTGCTTACGAGAACACGGTTCGGTCAAGCTTTTACACTTGTTTGAAACAAAAAGGTTTTTTTTTTAAATTGTTTTGTGAATGAACCGAAATGTTTGAAGTTGTGATTGGAATCGTGCAGGATAAGTGTGTTTTTATTTAAAGGTCTGAGGTCTGGTAGACGTATTTACAGTGAGAATATTATATTTAGTTGGCGAGCAGATATGAGGATGATGATGTAATTGTCCATTTGGCTGTGCATGTTTGTGCATGTTTTTGATGAGGGAATGATATAAGATGATATAAAGCTCAAAAGTTATTTTGCAGAATCAACCGTGGTCAAAGCATCGAGCCCCTTCCAGATCAGCCTCCTTTCAGCACCAACAGAACCGGACTCTCTGGGTTTAAATGCATCAATTTTTAGCACCAACTGCGGGTTTGAGTTTCTACCAGGCCTCCTGATATTTATGTTGCATCAACACACAAAGAGTGTGTTCAAATACGCTGCTTTTACTAAGTTGTCCTGGTTTGTGGCGAGCCATCCCTGGACGTTGTGTATTTACTGTTTTTAATGTTGTTTGTTTTCTGAGCTGTACCTGTGAGCAGCAGGACAGGCAGCAAGGAGGCCTGCTTTAGCTGTTACTGTCTGCACACAGGTGTGTGTGTGTGTGTGTGTGTGTGTGTGTGTGTGTGTGTGTGTGTGTGTGTGTGTGTGTGTGTGTGTGTGTGTGTGTGTGTGTGAGCTCGGCTGGTTCATTCCTAGATTTAGAGGAGGAAGCCAGTGTCATGACAGAGAGATGAATCTCTCCTGCGGGATGGGATAAATAAGGAAAAAATATCTTTAAAAAAGGGGAAACGCAGCTGTTTCCAAAGGAGAAGTCAAAAAGCTAAAGGAGTTAAAGGGACAGTCTGGTGATTTTTTAAGAGAYGTTTTGTCAAATGGTATCCAGATAGAGCTTGATGTATGGAGAAAAGAGAAGAAGTCTAAAAAACAGACTGATTTTCATTTTTTGTTTTTACAATTCTGCTAATGTAGCTTTTGGCTGCATCTGAACACATTTTATCTGTTAGTTGCAAATTTGTAAATTTTAGTTTCAGTGTCTGTTTTGTCAATTTTAGCTTTTAACTACAATTGGACTAAAATTCAGGTACCACTCTGTTCATTTTAGCTTTCAGCTAGGGTTTTGCTAATTCCAGTTTTTAGCTACATTTTCCTAATTTTAGCTTTTAGCTATAGTTTTGCTCACTTTAGCTACAATCTTAATTCATTTGTTTTCAGCTGCAGTTTGGCTAATTTTAGCTTTCATGTACAAATGTAGTCATTTTATGTTTTAGCTACTCTTTCGGTCATTTTATCTACAGTTTCACTAAACTGAGCTTTAAGCTACAATTTAGCTAAAATTTGATTACAAGTACAATTTTGTTAATTTTAGCTTTCAGCTACATATTCTCTCATTTAAACCTTTAGCTACAGCTTGCTCAGTTGTAGCTTTTTATGTACAGTTGTATTAATYTGATGTTTTAGCTACTCTTTTGGTCATGTCGTTGCAAAAGCAGAAACACGTTGGAATAAACCAGAAAAGTCTGCTTATATGATAATCAAATATGGTTTAATTAATGAGCAACAATCAAAACAGAACTGAATCAGGAAGGTTCAGTCTGCTTGCTACTGGAGTCGTCAGCAGAACACAGCCAATAATATACATCGTGTCAACACCATGTGACAGTTTTCAACCAATCACAGATTGCTAAATGTACTGTTCAGCCAATCACAAGGCTCCCACCCAAAGAGTATGTTAAAGTTCAGTGCATTGTGGAGGCGACCGGAGCCACCAGAAAGATATGAGAGATGAACAGTGTCAAGGAGAAAACAGATAAATAATTAGTCCATGACAGGTCATTTTAGCTTGTAGCTACATATTCTCTCATTTAAACCTTTAGCTACAGTTTGCTCAGTTGTAGCTTTTTATGTACAGTTGTATTAATTTGATGTTTTAGCTACTCTTTTGGTCATTTTAGCTTGTAGCTACAGTGTTGCAAGCTTGAACTTTTAGCTGCAATTGGGTTAAAATTAGATTTTAGGTACTGTTCTTTATATTTTAGCTTTCAGCTAGGGCTTGCCAATTCTAGTTTTTAGCTATTTTCCTAATTTGAGCTTTTAGCTACAGTTTTGCTCATTTTAGCTACATTCATGGTTCGTTTTCAAATACAGTTTAGATCATTTTAGCTTTTATRCATAGCTCCTTGGTCACTTTAGCTTGTAGCAATGATTTACCGTAGAAAATTATTGATTTTACTGTTTTAATCATTAAGTTTCAGCTTTTGCCGCAGTTTTGTTTTATATTTTAGCTACAGATTTGCTAATTTTAGCTTGTTTTAACTTTAACATTTCAGTTTCATTAATATTTTTCAGTCACTCAAATCTCAGACTGTTTTTATTTTTTGTTAATCTTTTGATTTAAAACTGAAATGGTTAATTAAATCTTAATAAGGATTTGAATTAGATTCATGTTTTTCTTTCTCTGTATAAAAAAGRATTTGTAGAACTGAATAAAGATGAACAGATCCTTTAAACTCTGCAGCAGCGATGTAGAAACATTTCTTTCCTTCATTCTCCTCTCTCTAACATCCCTCCAGTCTTCACCTCCGTCTCTCTCTCCGTCACAGACACAGTTGGACCTCGGTGTGATTCCCTCAGGAACGTCTGCGGTGACCACGGCAGCGTTTCAGCAGCTTGGAGGCGGCGCACACGATCCACTGACAAATCGACCCCCCCGAGGCGACTCAAACGAATGGACGGCGGGCGGCTTGTTTTACTCGGCGCGGCTCCAAAACCAGCGACGGTAACGAGATACCTGCACATTCAAAAAGCAGGTGGGCCTGCGGGAAACTCGGGAGGAAAATAATCAAAGGTTCTAAGAATACATCTGTCCTCAGAGTCGGCGCGGCGTCAGTGCGATGGAAGTGCAGAAACCTGTGGAATTCTCCTCATTTTAATTTTCATTAAAAGCAAACATCTGGACCGCCTTACGAACTCAAACCTACCGCTGCGGCCAAATAAGAGACCAGCTCCCTAAACGATTTAAAGAACATGATGACACGGCTTCCATCGCTCCAAACATCCAAAGTTTTATCCAAAGTTTTATCCAAAGACAGGAGGGAAACGTTCCAATCAAAACACCATGTTCTGTTTAGAGTTATGATTCATCTGTTCATGAGTCTGTGAGTGAAATATCTCAATCTACGACTGCATCTATCAGTTTTACAGCTACAGAGCTAAAATTCGGCGTGGTAGTAGCTGAGAATCARCTGAAATATAGATGTAGTCCTTTTTTTTACTTCACTACTGCAGACTGGAGCAACACTATTTCAGACAAAACCAACAAAACTGACTTTTCTGTCCAAGCTAACACTAAATGGAATCTCACTCCTGTGATYGTTAAAAAAAATCAAACTATAACTATTTAAGATACAGTTAAAAAAAAGTGGCTTATTGATAAACAATGTTAACATTAGCTCACAGTTAGACCGGCTCTTGCTCCCCTCTGCTGTCATCTTGTCTCGTATTGTTTTGTTTGATGTTGTCTGGTAGTTGCTSTGTGTGTTTTTATATTACTTTTAGCTCATAGTATTTTAAGTAATTGTAATTTTGTAATTATGTAGTTTTTATTTTATTCTTTTAGGGTGACTTTAACCATCTGTCTAGGGATTTTTTTTATTATTCTTATTTTTTTATTTGTATCCACGTTAGCCATTGCCGTAACAATGGCTACTCTTCAGAAGGATTTTAGCTGAAAAATAGCCTTCTGGCTAACTTTGGCATATTTACAGAAATATTAATATGCACGGTCCCTGTAATAAATAAATTAAATTAAAAAAAATAAAACAAACTGAACTCTGAAGTGTCGGTTGAGACATATCAGCCTGGAAGCTCATCAGTTAAAGAGCAGAGCTGCATTATACGACCAGTTTTTCCAGGATCTCTTTGGGAAAATACATTAATTTTATGCCTAAATAAAAAAAGCTAAAAAGTCTAACAGTCTGCATGTTTATCAGACTGCAGAACTTAAAGGGGATTTATCCACAAAATCCACGTTTTTAGCCAATAAATACATTTTGTTGAGGACTTGGAGTCTATAGGAGTGCAGAAAAGTTTARTTTAGTCTCTCCTGGATGAACTGGAGTGAACYGGTCTGGAAGCTGACGGTGGGCGGGGTTTGTGAAGCGCCTCGCTTGGATTTAAAGAGACAGCCTCAAAACGAGTTGGTCTGAGACACAGCTCAGAAAAAAGGGTGAAGGAGGGGCTTGTGGAGTTACAATAAGTAGAATTTCAGCCCAAAGCAATGCAGTTCCGCTTTATAAAGATCCCAACTGATTTATTTAAATGTGAAAAAGAAGGATTTAAAATCAGGACATGTCTCCTTTAAATAACAACATCCAATCCTCCAAAACAGGACAGATCCCAGCGGTTATTTGAGATGGGTGAGTACAACATGTTGACGACACGGAATAGCAAGACTTCCTCCTGGGACCAGATTCATATTGGACCTTTGAACAATCAGTCAGATAAGATATCCAGGAGACTGAGCGCTCGGAGGTGTGGAGTGTGTCTGAACAGGAGGAAGGACGGGGCAGAGTTTCCCCTGCACATCCTCCATGATAAGATCCGTTTACCCAGATTGGCTGGTGGCTCAGGGAGCAGGGAGTTAAACCCTCTAACGTCTGAACCTGTCACTCTGAACACCGTTTTAGAGTTTTATTTCCTTTCTTTCAATTAAATGTCTTGTACAGATTCTTTTAATAAAAAACAGCATATAGATGTCATGTTTCTCTTCATCCTCTGTGCTCGCAGCCCCCCCTCCCACCGACTGTTTTCCTGTCAAGTTCAAGCTTGCAGAGTCAGCCCGTGGGTCAACCGAGGGCTCATAAATTTGTCAGCGGTGGCGCAGCGGCGAGGGAGCTTCTCGCTCTGGAGGGTCAGGAGCGTCTGCACTCACAYAGGGCCTCTCCTTTTCTTTTTCTTTTTTTTTCTTCTCACTGCGGACCCTCGCTTGTTGTTTCAGGCACGTCCTCTTCAGAGAGGCAGCTAGCGTCCAGAACGAGTGAGACGTTGAAGGGTCCGCCTTTGTGTGCGACGGCGGTGCTGGGTGATGACTTCTCGTGAGAATCCCGCTCGTCTGCCAAACACGTCCAGCCGTCGGCACGTAAAGACTCCACCCACACACCTAATCACCACTAAATACCTATTTATTTTGATTTTTTAAAGCTTTTTATGGTTTTTTAAAAATGTGTGTCGCGAGTCGGAAGCTGCAAGAAATTCGAGACGGCAAAAAGAACTAAATTATGACTGATAGGAGACAAAAAAACATGGTGTTTACTGTTTGTATTAAAATAAAAAGCAGTTTACACAAATATTACGACAGGTAAGATAATAACTGCTCACACTCTTTCTATAAACTCCATTACTTTAAGGGTTTTTAAACCGCTGGCCTTTTCTTCATCATTGCACCATTTCTTAATGACCTTCTGCTTCACGTTGTTTATTTTATAACTTCAAACCTCTCAGACTTGACTTACAGCACGCCGATTAGCATCTAAAGAGGCCTGCAGATAATCCTGCAGCTGGGACCTATCGTCTCTCGTGGGCCCGTACTTCTGGCCCGGCTGATCGTTATCAGCTTTTTATTTGCAAAAACAAACTCATCCACATCGCTGCGATCGCAAGTCGGTGTTAAAGTAAGGAGAGGGTCGGGAGAAGTTGATGTGTCGCAGTAAAAAAAAGTGGGAAAAAATATATATATTGATAGAATGATTGCAACGCCTTTAGTTTCAGGGTTGTTAAAGTTCTGGTTCTGAATAAAAGGATCAAAGTTTCTGTGATTCATCCAGCAGGTGAACAACTTTAACTCTGAGGAAGCTTCTATAAATGAAGACTTTAAATAACCGTTAATGTAAAGTTCATAAAAATCAAAAAAAAAWAAGAAAAATCAGTACAAATCTCTGAGCTCAACAAGGCTGAATGTTCTGGTTCTGTTCTGGACATCATTATCTGTAAACCCAGTTCACACTGCCATCCATAAGTGCTGGTTAAAGCTCTATCAGGCAAAGAAGAAGCCACAAGTGAACCAGAAACGCTGTGATCGCCGAACCAAAGTGGAGATGCCATCTCCGTCCAGAATGTTATCAGCACACAGTTCAAAACCTGCCTCTCTGATGATATGGGGGTGCATGGGCATTCGTGCAGAGAAATAGATACAAGTTTTAAAACAACACGTGCTCCTGACCGACATCAGAACCTCCAGAAATGGTTTCCTCTTTGCATCACAAGGGGAACGTGGACCTGGAACAACTTTCTGAGGCATGATGCTGCATTAAATTTCTAAATAAATGTTTGTTTTAAAGGTATCAAATGTCCTAATTTAAACATTTGATGTGTTTAAACTTTGTCTGACCTTTTTTTTTAATTCATTCATTTAAAACAAATCCTCCAGCGGCTTTACAAAAGAATGTGACGGCAGGAATAACCAACATGACATCAACGCCGAAACTCCGGGGTCGTCGTGATAACGGACGGGGTTCATCGGGCAAACTGGGACACACTTGTTGGAGTTCATCAGGTCACGGGGTCGCGACCTTTATCCACACTGAAATTCCAAAGACATACCAGCAGCGCTGACTAACAAAAACAACACCAAATGCATCATCGTAGACGTTTAAACAATCAAGATRAAGCAGTTATTTTAGGAAGGGAAAAAGTGAACGAATGGGCAGACTTGAGGCAAAGAAACACAATCTGAAGTTTTTTATTCTTCCTGAGGAGCCTGCATAGCAACATTGAAACAAATATTCCTCCCCTTTGCCAAAAATAACACAATATGGAGTCAAGAGCGTGGACTGGAAGGGAAAAAAGAAACCGGGAGGAACATGTGGTCAGGAAGAGTCCTGCTTTAATGTTTTACATTGTGTCGTTGGTTTACAAAAGCCGAGCAGGATCAGCGTGCGCCTCGCTAACAAAACCTTTCTGTCTCCAAATGAGTTTGTAGATTTCACAGCGGGATGACTCCAGAAAAATTCCTGGAAGCATTTACCCAGGTTTTCATCGCTTTCTAAACAGAATCGGGATGAAAAATGCAAACATTTCCGACCTTTTTGTGACCAACAAAAACACAGTTTCAACRTCCCAGTCTTTACACACCCAAAGCTATAAAACCCTTTTGATTTAAAAAAAAAGGTCCTTTGTTCTTAGAAGAAATGCATATCACCCTCTGCCTTGTTACCCAAAAGATTTCATGTGATCTGCTCCACCGGGCTGGGATTAATGCAACRCTTTGGTTTGAATTCCTCCTTATAGCAACTCCATAAGCTCCGCCCCTTTTCTGGGGTGTGTCTCAGGTCAACTCGTTAAATCCAAACGAGTTGCTTCATACCCCGCCCCCCTCAAGCTCCCAGATCGGTCCTSTCTAGTTTGMTAGAGGGTTTTACGACTAYATAGCTGCGCAGAAACTGTTYATTTACAAATTATTAAGGGAAGTCTCGTCCAGCCAGCCTTAAATGTTGGAGTCTGACCCAGAGCCAGAGGAGAATGAAGACTGCCAAATTGTAGTTGGTAAGTCCAAGTTCTGTTGCAAATAATTTGGCGTAATGTGGGTTGAAAATTATGAAAATAAAAATATCTTTGAAGCACCGGGAGAGACTAAACTCAAATCTTCTGTGCACAACAAAATGCATTTAACATCTAAAAAAGTGTATTTTCCATGATATGTCCCCTGTAAAGCTGTATTTTTACACCTGCACTGACTTGTTTAAGATGGTTCGTTTGATTGTAATTCAATTTGTACATATTTTAACTACAAGCCTACACAATCCAGTGGAGACGAACAGATTCAAGAGTTTATAACATCCACCAAAGAGCCACAGCAGAACTTTTATCACTAAAAATCAAAAACAGGTAAATAACTGAGCAGAAAAAGGCGCTCAACCTTATCCGCCTAAGAGCTCGACACAGAAAACAGATGAAATTCCTTCGTGTCTACACCCAGAGGTGATAAATGGGAGCAGCAGGTCCTAATCTGATGTTCCTGCGGGGTTATCAGCTCGGCTTGGAGGATCGTCACCAGCAGGGAGTGAGCTGCACTTCACCTCCTTATCTGGTCACACTCCTTCGTCCTGCGCTGCTATCGCTCCGAGCTGGGATCGTGTCCGATGGCGGAGGAGAAATGCCAGAGGAGCGTACGGCACGASGCGTAATCGCTGCTGCACTTAGGCCCAATCTGAGCCGCCATCTTGTCAAGTCGGAGAGTTATGGCGTGAGACGGGAAGATATGATGGAGGGGGTGGGGGGTGTGGGGGTCTGGGAGTGATATGTGTACGTGGTGGGGTGTTAAAGATGCCTCCTAAATAAACATTTATCTGCTGAACTCAAGATAAATTAACTCAATCTTTTGTTTTGTTGCCTTGCAATAAGAAATGTGAATGGATATTTAGTTTAGTTTTAGATGATAAGTGAAGGACAGACACAAAACACTCCAGATTAACTGATATTTTCAGGTGTCTGTGACGTGCATATCTTTCAAATATATAAAAAGTCGAACATCTTTATATTTAAGAAACTTGGAATAATACACACAATTTTACCAATTTTGTCACATACAGTAAGTGACATATTTTCTTTTGAACTTTAATCATGTACTGTTTTTTCAGGGTATGACTTCACAAAATTTTAATTTAAATCTTTTAATGTTTTTCTATTTGATGTTTTTTTAATTTGTCTTAAGAGGTGAAACTGTTGCATTTGCTGCTGCCGCTGCCAATCTTGGCCAGGTCTCTCATGAAAAAGAGGTTTTTAATCTCAATGGGACTTTCTGGTTAAATAAAGGTTATAAAAAAAATCAATATTATAAAAAAACATACATGTAACTAAAAAATATGAATATTTTGCGTTTTGCTCCAGTAGTACTTGTAGTTCGATTTGATTTACCATCTCTTTGCAACATAAAGTCCATCAGCTAAGTTGCTGCTGCCGCTGCCAATCTTGGCCAGGTCTCT
>NW_013952969.1:105325-125231 GCF_001266775.1 Austrofundulus limnaeus
GTTTAAAATTGATAAAATTACAAATCCTCAAAAAAAAAACTACTTAAGTACTGTAACAAAGTAAATATACTTAGTTACTATTAACCTCTGATTTTTGTCTCATATTTTGTGCAATCTTGACCAGGTCCTCTTTAAAAAAGTTGACTTCCTCGTTAAATAAAGATTATATTAATAAAATATACCAAGAAGGCCAATCATGTGATTGTCGTCTCTTTCKTCCACAAACAGAAGAAAGAAATGAAAACCACTCATCAAGCTGTCACTGCTGTSCCCCAGTGTGAAGCACGGCGGCGGCAGCGTCATAATGTGGGGATGTTTTTCATCRAACCGGCCAGAGTCAAAGAAAAGATGGATGGAGTGAAGATACAGAGAAATTCTTGAGCGAAACCTGCTGGGACTGGAGGGTCACATTCCTGCAGGACAATAACCTCCAACACAACTAAAGCAGCGCTCCTGTGGATTGAGAGAAAATAGTTCCGTGTTGGTCTGGTCACAGGAAGGGGTGGGTCAGAAGTTTTTGTACTTTGTTTTATTTCTTGTTATATAACCAAAATTAATTTCAGGTTGTAACGCCACCAAATGATACAAAGCAGATTATAATCCAASAAGTCGTTTATCTCCACTGCAATGCGCGGAGTAATAACTAAAAGAGCATATCCTCCAGAAATGGAGCCATTGTGCAACACTCCATCTTTTAGGCCGACTGGAAAAGACATAATCTGGTTAACCAGAGAAGTTTCCTCTGTCCAGCCTGTTTGTTTCTGGAGGCGGCTGCATGTTTTGCCAGAGAGTCTGACAACCAATACAATCCAAACACAAGGAGTAGGAGAAGCTTTAAACACTGAAACCCGATCGGCAGAATTATTTGTGTGTCTTGGGTCGTTCTTCAAAAACTGCTGCGAGTTCAAGTGGACGTGTAGCTGCTGTAAAATACCTCCCAGTGTAAACAGATAAAAACAAACAGAAGTGTAGTTTGTTGCTGTAACTTTTGCCCACTGTTGCAGGAAAAGTTTAAGTGTTTCCCTAAAGATTGTTTTCAAATTCCTGTTTAACTTTGGGTTAATACTGAGGCTGAAATGACGGGTGGTCCTCAGTTCCAAGTGTTTCGAGACAATTTAGAGAAAATATTCCCAAAGCTACGTTCGGTTTTAAACAATTGGCTCTTTTTGGTCGTATCCAGCTATTTATTTGATCACGCTGGGGGCTTTGGGACCTGTTTCACTGCAGAGGAAGTGGCTTACCTGGGCTTAGGCACTGAGAAATGCAGCCAGGCGTCACAAGACAAGCAAAACAGCCGCCTAATAAAAGCCCTTCATTTCTGGCAGCTAATCTATTAAAAACCAGCCTCTTTGGCTTTAATGTTTGGGAGGTTATTTGGAAGAAACCCGACGGTTGACTGAGGGCAGACAGCTAGTGACAGCTCAGTTTTAGCCACGCAGAGGCGGGAARGGAGACGGAGAAAATGAGGGCTGACGCGATGACTGATAAGTTCAGAAAAGCATAAAATAATTGTAGAATATTTGGTGCAGACAAAAGACGTGCTATTTTACTTTCTGCACGCTGGAAAGAAGCCGAGTCTGAAGGAGGTTTGAGATGTTGAGTTTCTTCTTCTGAGGATGACGTGGAGTCATGATATATGTTGCATACAAGAAGCCTCCTCTGCTTCTAACCTGTACAATAAATRTGTTTTATCCAGATTAAGCAAAGAACTGGCGCAGAACTGCCAAAGGAAGTAATCTCACCTGTTCCCCCATGTTTTTTGTCGTGTGTGTCTTCATGAATGGRTGTTCTTAAATGTAATTTCATTGTGCTCCGTACAGTGACAATAAAGGCATCATCAATCAATCAATCKGAGCCATCTCAACCAGTGAGCAGGTTTTGTGTAGAGGAACTTAAAGCCTAATGAGTTAGTGTGTCATTTCTTAAATTATTGAGTTTCTTCCCCTTTACTGAGATGAGACAACAGGGGGTTTGGTCACCGTCTAGACCCGATCCAATCCTCCACACCTCATGGCCATGTCAAAGGCAGGCCACACAGGAACAAGTTTATAAGTTTCCTCTCATAGCATGACTGCAACCACAAGCTAGCAGCCACAAGCTAATGACAACAAGTTAGCAACCACAAGCTATTGACAACAAGCTAGCAGCCACAAGCTATTGACAACAAGCTAGCAGCCACAAGCTATTGACAACAANCCACAAGCTATTGACAACAAGCTAGCAGCCACAAGCTATTGACAACAAGCTAGCAGCCACAAGCTATTGACAACAAACTAGCAGCCGCAAGCTATTGACAACAAGCTAGCAGCCACAATCTTGCAACAACAAGCTAGCAGCCACAAGCTATTGACAACAAGCTAGCAGCCACAAGCTATTGACAACAAACTAGCAGCCGCAAGCTATTGACAAAAAGCTAGCAGCCACAATCTTGCAACAACAAGCTAGCAGCCACAAGCTATTGACAACAAGCTAGCAGCCACAAGCAATTGACAACAATTAGCAGCCACAAGCTATTGACAACAACCTAGCAGCCACAATCTAATGATAACAAGCTAGCAGCCACAAGCTATTGACAACAAACTAGCAGCCACAATCTTGCAACAACAAGCTAGCAGCCACAATCTTGCAACAACAAGCTAGCAGCCACAAGCTACTGACAACAAGCTAGCAGCCACAAGATATTGACAACAAGCTATCAGCCACAATCTAGCAACAACAAGCTAGCAGGTACAAGCTAATGACAACAAGTTAGCAACCACAAGCTAGCAGCCTAACCCCAAAAATCAAACCCTTTGGATATTTCTTTATTCTGTGTTACTTTCAGTTGTTATAAAAATGCTGCATAGATCAAAAATAAATTTAAACGCCTTGAAATTGGCCTCTGTCTCTCGTACCGTTTCTGACACACTCACTTCAGCAAGTTTGTAAACAATGCCTCATTCTGTTTACAACCTTTTGTAGAAGCATTGTATTTTGTTGTTAAAAAAAGAAGCAACATTTAATAATTTTGGTTTTAGAAAACGGCAACTCAGGATAGAGTTGAACCTTACTCCAATGATCCTGGAACGTAGGTTTACTGAAGAACCAGAGTGAGTACGGAGGCTCTTACAAGACATTTCAGTTTGGTAATAAATCTCAGAGTCTTCCTCTCATATATATACGCCATGTTAAGATACAGTACTTATTGAGATTAAACTATTAATATAGGTCATTATGAAGAAGGAGGGGTGCTCTGTGGGGCAGGAYGTCAGCTGCAGACTGGGTTCCAGGGAGGAGCTAAGTACAAATAGGC
This sequence comes from Austrofundulus limnaeus, assembly GCF_001266775.1. Lineage (NCBI taxonomy): Eukaryota > Metazoa > Chordata > Actinopteri > Cyprinodontiformes > Rivulidae > Austrofundulus > Austrofundulus limnaeus. Next base: position 108,618 of record NW_013952969.1, read on the forward strand.
GGAGCTTTGTACCAGCAAGTGTTTAGGCAGCTCATGGCTACCACAGGAGATTCAAGGATTTCTCAAATATGCATAAACTCTTGTTATGTTTTTGATGAGGGAATGACATAACATGATATAAAGCTTAAAAAAAATCCATTTTCCGTAACCCCCCCCAAAACTTGTAGCTAGTTTTGTCAAGCTCCGGCTTCTTCACTGTCGCAGTCAATCCAAATCCACATCAAACGAGCAGGAGCAAGCCCTGACAGTTACCAGTGACCATGACCGTTTTCTCCAGAACACYGGTGTTTTGCAGGACGTGTGACTCATGCAGCCCACGGCTGTCACTGCAGCAGACCTCAGTGGAAAGCAGGACGTCCTCGAGGCAAACACTGATGAATGCGCTCTTCTAGGAATGAAGATGAAAACGGAGCTGGAAAATGTGCTTCTGCTGCCCTGATTCAGACTTTTCCACAACTTGTTTAGCTTCCCTTCTCTTCCCCCCCTCTCATTCCTATTTTTCTGTGGGTGATTCTGAAAAAGTGATGACAGCGAAGTAGAACGGATGACTGAGCAGCAGGTCCACATGAATCACGAGAGAGAGGGATAAAGAGACAAATGGTTCTCGGCGAGAACATTTGGGACCGAACGTAACGCAGAGCTTCTTAAAATCTATTGGCGTCCCCGGAGAAAAGGTCCAGAAAATGAGCTGTTTTTACTTTGTTTCTGCCTCGGCTGGCTGTGAAACACATCAGTGATTCACTGATTTATTTGCTCTGGGTCAGGTAGGAGTCTGAGAACAGACAGGTGAWTCCAGTTTAGAGTTAAAAGCCTCCTTGTAAGATTGCATTCACGTTCTCAACGTAACGCCAAAGTTTAGCTCATTAATTGTAAAATTAACCAAGTTGTAGTCTGGTATTCTTTATAGATTAACTGTGGCACCTCTCTTGAATCGGCTCGACTCCAGAATTGAATCAGCCGTCGACGTTCACTGAATAACTAACTTCTGAAAGTTTCATTAAAATCCATCCAGTGGTTTGGGAGATATTTTGCTAACAGACAGACGGCATCAACCAGCGATAAACAGAAACTTGTTACAGCGTCTCCCAGACAAGGAGCTCCTTGTTGCGTGCTTGGTTAATCTCTCACTCTTGAGTTTTTCAAACTGTTTGGACTCTCCTCCTCCTCTTCCCTTCATTTATCTTAATTCTAATTTGTAGCTTTGCTCCGGCCACACGTGATATCCAGATTTTTGGACAATAAGTGGGACCACCCAGAAGTGTTTCGGGCCTCTTTTTCTTTCTTTCTTTCTTTCTTTTTTTTTTTTTTTTTTTACAAAATAAAGGCCTCAAATCGAGCAAAAGACACATTAAAATCTAATCGGATGGCAGTGACACACAGTAGTCGTGCCGTTTTTTATTTCCAAAGCAGATGGAGAGCCTTGGCCCGTCCAGCATTAATTACAATCACATTCAGGGAGGAAGCCGTCCCTCCTCCAGGGCGGTTAGGACTCGGTGTACGGGCTGGAGGAGATGGCAACCTAATCCCCCTGGGGTCGCCGCAGAAATCTGAGGGAACTGTCAAAAGATGCACAGGACGTGATTAATCAAAAAATAAAAATAAAAAAAACAAGGAGCCAGATGTGCGACGATGCAGGAGGATAAAAAAACAACCCAAAAACACAAACCTGCAGCAGCAGAGGAAGAACCGAAACCACAGACGCACAAACACAACACTGCTGCCACCCCGAGCTTCTCCTCTGTCTGGTTTTCATCACAGCGTGTTGCAACACTCAGAGGACCCCACAGAGGACTAGACCTCTTTATGCAGAGACGTCTTCACCTGTTTGTCTGATCAACCCGAGTCAAGAAGGCCTCCGGAGATAATCAACACAAACACAGCTGTATCGYTGCTGCTGCAGGTTTAAGGTCAAATTTAATGCGGTTGTTTCTGAGGGAGTCAAAAAGAAAAAAAATTGTGTAGGTCTTCTGGACGGGTTCTTCTCTAATGAAACGTTTCGTCTCTCCTCCAAGAGACTTCTTCAGTCTGAGAGTTTCAGGCWAAATTCAGGCTTTTAAGCCCTGCCTCCATGTGACTGATACTCACATCACATGGCTATCGTTGACACCTAATTAACACTTATTGTTAGCAGGGGGTGGAGTGATACTGGCAATAGCCTCGCTGTAGGAGGGGGACAACTGAAAACAGAGGCCTCCACCTCTGTTTAATGATGGACGGTCTTTCTTCACAAAAATGGCTTCTTTTACTCCTCTCTCAAACCAGCGTTCCTCTATCAAGAATGAGAACATCCTCATCTCTGAAAGAGTGACCGCTGGCCTGTAAATGAGGGAAAACTGCAGAGTTCTGAGATGCATCAGGACTTTCTGAGGGAGTGTAGTAAAGACGAGTCCAGGAAGGATGGAGACAAGTTCCGGGAGTGATTTGTGACAAAACGAGACAAAAAGAGTGAGGTCAGTAAGGTTTGACAGGAAATGGCAGAGCTGAAGATGTTGAGGTTCTCCTTGGCCTGGACTCTGCAATCTGCGGCTCTTTGAAGCTTTGACCAAAGCAAAACACGAAATTCAATTTCTGGGGTTTCCCCACACCAGAAAAAGCTAGCTTTAACTGTTTTCCTCCAAATTTGTTTGCAAATAGTGATCAATGCTACTAAAACAGACTGAAATCTGTTGATTAGATCATGCTATTAGCATGTTAGCCACTAAAATAATCCAACTTCCAGCCTTAAAGCATGATCTTCCTGAAAAATCCATCAGAATTACCTAAACTAGACTTGATAATAAGAATTAGGGGAAAAAACATGGCTTCAGAGTTTAGCTGCAGATTTTATTAAATTTGGTAAAAACTAATTATAGTTATTTATTGTTTACAGAAATTTTAGTCTTTTCTTGAGTCATAAAGTCTAAATATGATAATAAATGTTAAAATTCATTACATATTTTTTGTTTTATAATGTCAACCCCACTGGCCAGAGAGGCCCCCCTTTAACAAACTCAAAGTGGCCCACGAGCCACCAGTTGATAATCACAGCTGCAGCATGTTTCGCGGCTCCGGACACGAGGAGCAGAAATGGATCTTTTGATTAAAGGTTGCAGACCTCCTCTCGCTGGGCGTGAGAAGGATGGAGAAGATCAGGAGAGATGAAGTTAGAGACCAGAGATGTTTGGACATGTCCAGAGGACGGACAGAGGGATGTTAGAGACCAGAGATGGTTTGGACATGTCCAGAGGACGGACAGAGGGATGTTAGAGACGCAGCTGCCAGGAAAAACACAAAGAGGAGAGATATGGATGCATATGGAGGACATGGTGAGGACAGAGAGCTGGAGGAGGTGTGGCGACCCCTGAAGAGGCAACAACCAAAAGAAGCTGCTGCTTCAAGCAATATCAAATATCTAAAAACGAGTTGRAAAAATACTAGATTATAATCTGAATCTTCTCAAATTAAGTGAAAYATTTGCCAGTAAGRTGCTTCCTGAAATAAAAATAAGATTAATAATCTGACACATTCTGYTCTTGTTTAGTCTCAAAACAAGATTAAAAATACTTTTTGGCTGATATAAGTCTTGGACAAATTTATCAGTGTTTCAGTTAATCTAACGTCATTTCTTAGAATGTTGAGGAGAAAATGCACTTTTTTATCCAAATAAGCTAAAACCTGACAAAGTCCTGACGATACCCACTGCTTTTAAGAAAAAAAGGGACAATCAACCCGACCTCTGAGCTCCTCTTCCACTGGCCCGTGACTCTGCCAGGACCTCTGTTTATCTTCACGCGCTCTGTTTAGACTCTCCCAGTAAACACTGGAGCTGCTAATGGAAGGAAGGCCTTTGAGCTTTTATGTTCTGATTAAAGTGTCCCTGTTTATTATCGCTGGAGCTAATTAAAGACTAATCTGCCTGGGAAACACAAACAATGCGACGCAATTTACGCAGAGAGAAGCCGCAGCTCTCCTCTCCGCTCTGGTGGGTCAAGAGCAGAAATAACCCCTTTATATACAAATACCAGTGGTGGCGGTTGATGGTTTGCTGTGGGGGGGTTAAACTGGGTTTATCCTCCAGCTCTAAATGCACATCACGTAGCAGATTGCGCAGCAGGACCTGACCGCAGAGTTTCGGTCCTGGAGCGCAGGAGAGAGGAGGACGCGTCGCAGTAAATCACCCAGAAACAATACGCGCCTCATTTGTCGAACCGCACGGGAAGTGAGTGAGTTATTTGGTCCCTCTCTGTGGTTCACACAGTGAGAGAGTTCATTATAAAATACTAGACGAGACGTGCGTAAAGGCGCGTCGCGGAGGGCGCAGATCCACAGGTGGACGCGCAGGTTTTTTGAGTCCTGGAATCATCACACACTTAAAAATATACATATTTCCAACGAACTCACCCAGATTAACGAAGCTCATCACCATATCCGCGTCATTCAGGAAGGCTGTTTCCTGAAACGTCGCCAGAGGAGAGCTCTGGGTCGTGCGCGCGGACCTCAGCCTGTCCGCCTTCTCCTCGCCGGACATGGTGTTGTACAGGTCCAGCATGAAGAGCGGAGCGGAGTTGTACTTCCCGTGGGAGAGGTGCGGCCGCGGCCTGTGCGGCAGCCCCAGGATGGACAGGATCTCCTTCTGCATCTCGCGCTTCTCGTGCGTCCGCAGCCGCCGGTGCACGAAGCCCGGGTGCGCCTCCGGGGTTCCGTCCGGCGAAAAGTGGCTCCCGGCCGCCATGAACGCGCAGCAGGACGCGCTCCACCACACTCCGATTAGAGCGAGCAGGCAGCCGGTCATGATGGTGCTGTCCGGAGCCCCGACAGAGCCTGGTTTGGAGTTTCAGTCCGGGCGCAAAGTCTGCGCGTAAAAGGTAACCAAAGTCCACCCGAGGAGGTTTCTGTCTCAACGCACCGATCAGACGCAGAGGTCGGGTCGTGTTTCAAGCCATTTGGAGTACTCAAAGTAAAATAAAAGCATCGCTCCGGCTCTCATGTCTGGCTCCTGCTGCCTCAGGATGAAGCGCAACATTTAATAATCTGAGCGCTCCGGTTCGGTCAGCAGACACCATCAGATCCGACTCTCACACACAGGCTGGCTCCTCTGGCTGAAGTCATTCTGTAGAAACAGTTGGAGCTGACCGTCCGCTGCGCGTGGACCAAACAATAATAATAATAAACAATAAAATTATCTTCCAGCAGTCTGCGGGCGGCCAGGAACTCCTGCAGGTTGTGTGTGAGGCGCAGCAGGTTGCAGTTCATAATATGGCTCGGTGCGCGTGCACGCCCACTCCAGAGGTGGAGCTCTTTAACATCAGGTTGAGGAACAAGTCAAAAACCCCGGAAAAAAAAAAAAAGAGACACAAACTGCTGCGCGTCATTTCACCTGCACGGCTCTGAGTTAGAGGCTGTAAATCCCGCTAATCTTAATCCAGCGCCGCCTTTCAAGTGTTTAAGGTGTTTGTTGTTTTTAAGGATTAGATTTGAGCTTCCAGAAGGATGTTTCTGGTTTTAAGCTGCAGTGGAGGCACGGCCCCTGATGATGGGAGAGGAAACAGCAAAAGTGAAGCAAACTGGACTTTTAGCGGTTTTAATAACTGGGAAGGTGAATAAAAACTGAATAAATAATATGTGTGAACATTTGCATATCATGAAATATCAGCAGCTTTCACATAAACAGATTTTAAGTTTAATGATTGTTCCATTTAAAAAAGGATAGAGGACTAACACAAATAAAATATGATTTTCTCAGATTCTGCATGAACACAAACACATCGAGAAACTTTGTTACCTTTAAAAGTTTCAGATTATTTAAAAAAAAAAACAACGATTTTATTGTTTTATTACAAGCTGCCTTAGTTTATTTGGAACATAAAKTTAAGGTAATCTTTGCCTGTGTCTGTTAGCAAAATATCTCAGACTTTCAGAAAATAATCAGTGTGAACCTACATGTTACCATTTGAAGCCAATCCAGTTCAAGATGATTTGTATTTTTATTGTCATTTATTAAGTTTGTTGTTTGTGTTGCTGCTTTTTTGATCATATCTCACTTTTAAAAAGTTTTTTTTTATCATAAAAGTTTTTTATCATAAACAAATCCCTGAATAAATCAAGACTGTAAGACAGCTGCCAAAAATGTTCAGCCTTAGCAAACAAACAAAAAAATGTCAATACTCCGTCAATCTTTCAGATACTGAGCTAAAATACGGAGTGGTAGCTGAGAGTCATCATCAATGCATAATCTGAGGGGGAATTTTAGCAATAGTGCTGAATGTTATTTTCCACATTTGACAAAAATGACTAAWCTCTCAACAAAAAATGTTCTAAAACTCTGACATTAAAGGCAGCAGGTGATATAGTCCTTAAATTGAAAAATGTGTGTTTAATATCAAAACATTTGAGTACGTAAACAGAAGTTTTAGAAAACTTTCACCTAAAGAACCTCAATAAGCCATCACGTTCTGGTTCTGTTGTTCTTGAGGGGAAATAACAGTTATTATCATTAAAAAACAGAATTATCGTTCAATTTMTTTTAACACAAACGTCAGCAGACGTGCAGATTTCTGCCTGCAGGAGTGTTTCCTGCAGACAGAAGGAGCATCAGCTGATTTAAGAAAAGCTCCACAATCAAGTGTTTCTTAATAAACTCCAGTGCTGCAAATCATCTGAATTTAGCTCAGTAAATCCACRGTTAAAGTGCTGAAATCAGACGGAGAAATTATAAAAAGCTGACTTTTTTCTGTTGTTTTCCTAAAAGAAAACCCTGTTTGTTCGCCGTTCCTCAATTGGGAACATATGAAGACAAAAAAATAAAATAAAATAAAATAAAAAAAACCCACAAAATTTCAAAAAAATCTACAGCCAGTTTTGAGAAACCTCCACCTGAAGACCAAAGGAACCGGTCTGTCTCCGGTCTCCCATGATTCCTTTCACCCTGACCTGTGTTTTGTCTCAGCGCTGCCCTCAGACGGCGTGACGGTCCTGACGATAGGAGCCGAAGCTGTTCGTATCTCGCCTTATCTGTGAGGCGAAGAGAGGCAGCATCAACAGCAACACACACACACACACACACACACGCGCGCGCGCACGCACGCACGCACGCACGCACGCACCGCCTCAGCCTGAAAGCTTTATTTAATAAAACTGTTAGGACCTTAGCAGATAAGTCTTTTATGCCACCTGCTGCTGAAAGAAGGTGGCGGACGATAACGGTCCTGCCGTGTCTGTGTTTGTGTTTCTGTTAGCAAAATATCTCATGAACMACTGCATGGATTGTAATGAAACTCAAGTCAGTTTCATTAAAACTTTAACCAAGAAATGGTGATAATTCAGGTGTTTTTACAGATACTGACATAACATTTGTTCATATATGTGGATTGTTTTTTGCTCTTTTTTGTTTTCTTGTCACTATGAACCCATGTGTCTTTAATAAAGTTTTAAAGTAATGTATGTACACCACAAATAYACATTTTATTGGCTGTGTGGGAAATAAACTGACTAAAATATCAACAGAGCTGAAGGCTAAGGTCACATTTATCACGTTTATCAGTCTTTTTATTTTAATTCCTCTTAGATTTTATGTTCTTTTTTTAAAGAAGAAGAAAACAAACTCCTTATATTTATAAAGATTTATACAAAAACATTTTGAAGCAGAAGTGGGTTTTTACGGTCTGTAACGCACAGAACAGAAAAACAAAAGTGTTGCTTTTATTTTCCGGACGAACGCGGTGGAAGGAAATGTCTCATTGTTGCTGCCTGACCGAGCGTGAGTCAGCCGTTAGGACGAGCAGCAAAAAAGTTCCACCTTCAATCAGGACATGTCATAAAAAACAAACAACCGACTGAAACAAATTAAATAAAGTCATGAAGAATGACAGTTTTAGGCATTACGGTCAACCCTTCAAAATAAAGCTCAGAGTGGGTGTTGATGAAGACTCTCAGCTACTACCACCACAAATTCTAGGTCAACATCTCGAAAACTGACCGAGGGACTTTTTTGTGTGCTTTTGGAAACCGTTAGCTGTGGCAGCCATCTTAAATCGAGTTGACTCCAAACGATAATCAGCTGCAGGTGAACATCCAGCGATTGTTTCCTAAAAGTTTTAATGAAATCCGTCCAGCAGTTCATGAGATATTTTGCTAACAGACACAGACAAACGTGAGCAAAAACAAACCTGAAGCTGCACATGAACTTAAACGAACCCTGAAACAAAAACAGGTACATTTGTTTGACTGTGTGTGTATGTGTGTGTGTGTGTGTTTGTGTGTGTGTGTGTGTGTGTGTGTGTGTGTGCTTGTTTCTGCTACAGAGCGAGGACCGTCAGTTTTTAACCAACAAAATGAGGACATTTTTCCAGTCCTTGCATTTTTTGCAGCTCTAGTTGGGTTTAGAGGTTTGGTGTGAATTAAGTTTTGGTTCAGGTTAGGGTTAAGTTAGGGAAATGWCTGGGTTAGGCATAAATAATGTTACAAAAATGAAAGGAAGTCAGTACAAAGTCCTCAGTTTGATACAAATACAAGGAYGTGYGTGTACATGTTTTTACACCTGGTGGGGRCGATTTTTGRCCATTTTCCTGGTACACACAGGCTGGTGAGGACCCACTGTTCCTTATGGGGACAAAAGCCCGGCCCCTTTAGGGGAAATACTGTTGGTGGGTCAGGGGTGAGGTTTAAACCTAAGGTGTAAATTTAAGGTCAGGTATGTACCTGTGAGGTCCGGTTTAGGGTCAGAGGTCAGGGAAAGGCTGTAGAAATGACCGGTAAATGAATGGAAGTCAATGCAAAGTCCTCACAAGGATAGAAGAACAAACRTGTGTGTGTGTGAGAAGCAGGGGGTGGAGCTAACATTAAACAGGAGTTCTGTGTCCTGTCATCACACTGTCTAGACACAACACCTCCTAAACCTAAAGGGGTCTTTTCATGTCTGTATCTTTATTACACACGCACGCACGCACGCACACACACACACACACACACACGTATACGTCTTGTTTTCTACAGTTCCAGTGAGACGGTTTAATTTCTTTAGAACTCACAAACTGTATTAAATTAAAAGGAAGTTTCTGAGGAATGAAAACACCTGGGGAACACCTGACCACGACAAGCGTTTCATTTGGACCAATCACCGCATAGCTGTGCTCTTGTTTTCCTGTTTTTAAAAAACTGTTTTGCACAAATGTGTAGGCGGACGGTTACGGAGGGGTTCGCACACCAACTCGAAGCAGAGGAGATGAGCTCCTGCAGCTCGGATGCTTCTGAAAATCAGTTTTGAGGTAAAAAAAAAAAAAAACGACAAAAAAAGACGACCCGGGCAGTTTTAGACGCAGAGCTGAAATGTTGTGTGGCAGCAGCTGAGACTCAATAACACACACTCATAAGACCTCATCATATAGAAATCATACAGAATATTTTAAATGTTTGAYGAAAGCAGCTCAGAGTTTAAAACTTAATGGGTGACATGAATTTCTTTAAGTTACTGTAGTTCCATTTAAACAGTTTTATTTTATTACAGGAAATACTCTATAAATACAAACGTCACAGCTGGACAAAAGTAGCATCATAGATGTTTGTGTCCAGTCGGGTTATGAGCAAAGTTTCTGGTGATATTCAAATTTTTTGGTTCAGAACTTAAAACGTTTGATCACCTGAATCCAATTCCTCCTGCGAGCTAAAATCTCAGAACTTTCCTCCTTTTTGGCTCCAGCAGCGAACTGGATCGCCCCCCTGATGGCTTCAGTCTGAATGACGGGAGTGCTGTGGTCAAACTCGTACTGCATGGCCTGGACAGAAGCAGAGGCCCAAAACAACACTCAAACTGTGAAAAACTAAAAGAGCAAAAGCAAGATTGACAGTGCTGAAAGTTGCACCGATAAATAAAACAAGATTTCTGAGTGTGTAGGTGAAGCAGAATAGCTAAAAGCCAGCACACCTGGGTAAAAGTGGCAGCATCGTAGCAGCTGTAGACAGCCGAGGAGCGGTCCGAGCGCAGACACTGCTGAGGGAAGGAGCTGATCTGCTCAGCTAGCTGCAGAGCTGCCTGCAAGGCTGCGTTCACAAAGACCAGACACGTTAAGATTTAAACACACACTTTGAAAATTCATAACTTATATTATAAAGTCAGAGTCCTTTCATAAGTTACTGACCCACGTGAAAAAAACATCCAGATCGCTCACGCTTTCTAAATCACCACAACTAAAATTTGAAGAAACTTTGAAACCATTTTGTCACCAACAGTCGCAGTGAAATATGGGTTTAAAGTGTCCGTGATGTGCTTTCAAATACAAAAAGTCAAAGAAAACATATTTATATTTAAGAATCATGGACTAACACACACGAGTTTACCCATTTTGTCCAATACTCGGCATATTTTCTTTTGAACTTGGCTCAGCCAAAGGGAAACAGGAAGTGACATCAAAGGGGAATGCTTTAACAAAGAGTCTTTGTTCATTGAAACAATATTATTTAAACTCTGACTCTTCATCTCTCTGACAGTGACTCTAAATAATCTGAAGAAACATCAGATTCTTCTCTGGTCTGTTGTTAGTTTTTGTAGCAACGCTTTTTCATGCAGACATTCCCMTTTGACATCACTTCCTGTTTCTTCACATGCGAATATMTCAACAACTGTTCATCTCAGSGACGTGAAATTTGTTCTGCGATATGTTATTAATGTTACTGACCCAAAAATGCATTCACGTTTTATTACAACAAATTGATGTCACAGGTACTTTAAAGAGTCTCCGTGGTTGAAATAACAAATTCCCGGGAACAAATTTAGATTTTTCGGGAATTTTTAGAAAGAAAACACAAATAAATTTGTGCCAAACATCAGAGAAAACACTTAATCCCAGTTTTAACTACCACWCTTCATCAGTGTGCATTGCCAATGCAATGCACACTATTGTGATTCGTTTCCCATCCAAGTCATCTCAACTTTGCCATGCTTCTCCTCCTGCATACTTTGTCCTAGAGCTGCCATTGTAATTTATATCTGTAAAGCCCYTGCGCCAAATGATGGCTATGCCTTTTGGTGCCTGTAAAACTTATAGTTTTTGAAATATTAATATTTAATAAATTATAATGGCAGTCAATGGAGCCTTGTATTGGTCCAATACTGCCCCATGCTGTACTCAAGTTGGTACTGCACCATAGTTTAATATTTCAACACAGTAGTTCAGTGTTTACAATACTAATATGATTGTATTTTGATGTTTTACTATAATATTGTCTTAATACTGCTCTRTTGTTGTAATATTATGCATTTTTGTGTCGATAATTGTATTGGCAACGTGGCCACTTTCTGCACACATACAAACCAACCCCTGCCATCATCTTCTGCCACAGCTCCATTGGTCTAATGGTCTATGTCACAGACTTTCATGTGGGAGATCAGGGTTCAAAACCCAGCTAATGCAACTTTAACAAAAAATCTCTTCAAATTTCATATTGTCACACAATTACCTTAATTACAAACACCTGCTGACGTGACAAGCACAAGCTGGTATAGAAAACACATTTGAACTTGGTCAAAGTTCAATCTGCAAGTCCAATGCTGCAGGCAAAGCCRTGCTGCAATGACATGCTATGTGACAATGCACACTTGTTTTTACATCGTAAAAACCAATGTCTAGTTTGCTTTGTCTCTCGTCTCGTTCTGAGTTTAATTTAAGACTTTACTATAAAAATTTAACAGTTTAGAAGGGTTTTACCTTGTAAATAACCGATAACTGAATAACCTGTTTCATCTCTACCAGATATTCTATTTTTGATATTGTTATCTGGCTTGGCTGTAAAGAACTTTGGTTGATCTCAGGTGTTTTATTTAATATGTATATTAAATTGACATTTCTGTTGGCATTGGTCTATAAATCATTTTTAATCAAAAATTGTTCCAAAATTTCCCACGTCACCTAAAGCCTTCCTTTTTTACAAGTCAGAAACATATCTGATAAAACAACAGAAGAAGTAAATAAGCTGATGTGAATACCTTGTCCATCAGGAACAACTCTATTGGCCAGCCCGTAGGCCAGAGCCTCCTGCGCTCCGATGGCTCGCCCTGTCAGAATCAGGTCCAGAGCTCTGGACAGACCGATGAGCCGTGGGAGACGCACCGTTCCTCCGTCGATCAGGGGAACTCCTAAAAAAAAAAACAGGATTTTCAGTCAGCCTAAAAGAAACAATCACTGACATAGAGCTACTTCTAAGGTAGTAAGACAGGAAACAGCAYGACTCTACATGCTGCTGGAAGTGTTTTTATTGAACATTACGACCCAGTCCAAAAGACAGACAGGGGGGAAACGACCGCTGCAAGGTACAGTCATCTTCTGGCGTTTATCCTAATTTCTAAAGAGGCGCAGCTGCAACTGGCACACGTCTTAAAGTTCAGCTCCAGTCCACAATCCCAGCTCCTCGCTGATTCCTTCTGACCACACTCATTGGGAGCACGTGTCGAACATGTTTCTACACAAACCCCACATCATCGTGTTTTCTTTCTCATTTATTCTTTTCCTCCCTCAGTATGTGGGGAAGTCTGAGGAGCGGTTTGGTTCTATTTATACTCGACTTTTTAACCTCGTCATGATGTTGAAATTAATTCTGAGTAGAATATGGACATTAGACATGCTTACATTTGTGCATTTATTATGTAAAACATTAACTAAATAGCTTTAAGCTAGCCTTTTGCTACCTTTAACTTTGTGCTAGCTAGGCTTTTGATAATTTAGCTTCCAGCTACACTATTCCTAAGTTTTTTTTAAACTATTTAGCTACTTCTAGGTTGAGTTTTTTTGCTTTTATTTTTTCTCTAGAGTTCTGTGTATTTTAGCTTTTAGCCAGCCATTTGCTAATTTTACTTTTAAGCTACACTTTTGCCTTTTTTACCATTTAACTAGTAAAATTTACTTTATTCATATTTTCTCCATTGAAATACATTAAATCTCTTTAATACATAGAAAACATCTTTCTTTTTAAAGTTTGCTGTAGCATACTCGCTCTATTTTGTTTTCTTTTTCTACTTTTAGCTTTGAGCTACCATTCAGACTCTTTTTGCAAGCCTTTTTAGCTAATAGTCTGCTATTTTTAGCTTTTAGCTACCCTTTCGCCACACTTAATTCTTRGAAACCCTTCCAGTAATTTAGCTATGAGCTAACATTTTAATACATTTCATTAGCATATTGCTACATTTTTGCTGCTTTTAGGGTTAAGCTTGCCTTTTGTTATTTTTGGCTTTTAGCTACCATGCTAGTATTTTTAGTTTTTAGCTCTCATCTGGAAGGCCTTTAGCTGATGTTAACTTCTAGAAAATTTTACTAATTTAGTTTTAAGTCAGTMTTTTATGATATTTAGCCATTTGCTCGCTAAGTTTAGCTTCTAGCAACTTTCTGCTACTTTTAGGGCTTAGCTAGCCTTTWRCTATATTTAATTTGTAGCTGTTATRCTRCTAMTTTTGTCTTTTAACKACTGGTCAAATATGTSCTAATATTTGACWGGCCTTTAGCTACTTTTAACTTCTAGAAACCTATTTACTACTTTAGCTTTAAGCCAGCACTATTTAGCTTTTAGCAACTTCAGGTACGAACTTCAGGTACTTTTAGAGTTTAGCTTGGCTTTTGCTACTTTTAACAAACATTCTGGTACTTTTAGAGTTTAGCTAGATGTTTACTATTTTTAACTTCTAAAAAATCCTTTCACAATTTTAGCTTTATGGCTTTAGCTTYTAGCTACTTTTCTGCTACTTTAAGTGTTTAGTTAGCCTTTTGCCAATTTATGCCAATTTAAGTAGGGATCATTCTGCCACTTTTAGCTTTTAGCGATAGTTTTGCTACTTTTATCTTGAACCTTTTTTAAACATCATATTCATKTTTTCTGTTTTAATAATCAATGTCTTTCTTGCATCAAATGCCAGCCCCCACAGAACCTGATATATTTTGGCTCAAGAGTAAATTTAGCTGGTTATAGGAGATCCTTTTCAGCAAAAACCTAATTACAAGAAGCTTTTCTTGAAGTTACATCCAACACTTGATAATAGGAAAATGACAGACAGGAGAAGAGGAGGACAGAACCTGCCTCAAAGACGAAGCGATAACGAGGCAGGTTGACCTCCAGTCCGTCTGTCTTTGGTGCTGCTGTTGGCACCACCGCTATCAGCAACCGGAAGGATCTCCCTCCTTATCCGCAGCAGCCGTCTACTGCACCTCCTCCCTCCTCCCTGATAGTCCCGTCTCTGCTGCGTTCTGTTTGACAGACCTGGGCTTTGTCCCACATCAACAGGAGCCGAGATGTTAGCTTTCAACTCTGAAAGGTTGCTTTGAACCAACTTCCGGCTGAGGTGGAGAGCCTCCCGCCCTTGATCCAGATGCAAGATAACGAGTCATCTCATCTGATTTGTCGTTTACGCCTCAACTCTGGGCAAAAACTGTAAAAAAAAGGAGTCCACTGTCAAAGTTTTAACAAGGTTGGACATGAGTCAGCAAGCCTGCTGTTGTATAATCTGAGAGGCGTCTCTCTCTTCCTGGGTCATCACTGCTTATCTGAGTCAAGTGTAGAAGAAGTCTGGAAGAAAGAAGAACAATTGTGTTTTATCAACACACTCCACACTTGGATATGTGTGAGCTTGAGATTACAGAATCCTGAATACTTGAGTCACTATGACTAACTTCCGTGTTTAAGACCATTTATAGTTGCRGTCAGAAGTTTATATTCATCCTGAGCATTAAGGTCATTATTTTGGGGCTTTTAAGGATTTATTGACACCCTTCTTTCTCCAGGGTAAAATAATTATACACATTTTGGGGGCAGAGGTTTGAAATTATTGAATATTTTCTCTAAATAAATATAAAATGTACGCCTTTTTGTGTAATTCTTCTCATCAGATGTGGTTGCTTCCTGGTACAGATCCAGTTTTTCATCATAATTCATCAATAATTTGCCTTTTGGGTTGAGGAAAGCTGTTCTAAAAGCTTAATGTGAACCTGATTTATCCAATCAGAAGCCAACTGATGTGTTTGGCATCAAGTGTAGCCATGTTTTAACCATCTAACTTTGAAATTTGAGACRAAGTTGAAGAATTTTGAGGTAGACCGCCTTCTTCATTGTTCCATCTACTTTTTACGACAGCATGACACTAACACCACCATGCCTTACAGTTGATTTGGTGTTTTAAAGCCTCAACTTGACTCCTCCAAATAAACTTCTTGTCACTGTGGTCTCCTCTGACTGTCCAAGCCTCCTCCAGAAGACATTTTGTTTGTCTATTGAGCTTGAATGTGTTGCTTTCTTTGTCCTCTTGGTCCATGGTGATATAAAACTGTCTTCATCATGGATAAGGACACTGGTGTTCCAATTGTTTCTGGTCCATGGTTTGCCTGAGTCCTGGTTTGTTCCTGACCATCCAAACCAATTTCCTATCATGTCAGGGGGACCGATGAGTATCAGTTCATCCAAGCAAATCCTTCTTATGCTGGCAAAGAAAAACTATCAGCAGTGAAAAGAATTATTCTTCAAAAGGATGTTTTCCTGCTATAAAATAATGCTATATTTGTATTTTTACAGAGTTCTCAAGGTACTGGGGAAATATTCCACGGGAGGCGATGTGACCAAATATCTTCCAGTCCAGACAAACTTGTAAACCTGTGAAACGTGACACAATCAGGGGGGATTCTGGTCTGCTCCTGGTCCTGCTGGCACCCTGACCACATCAAAGCTTAGCCCCACCACAATGGGCTCCCATGAGGGTAATGCGATTAGGTTTGATGTGGATTAACGGTTTCCGGAAAACTCCAGACTTTAATGGACAGCAGCGGAAGATCAGACCTTCAGCTGGAAGACCAAAGTTACAAAAATATATGGCTAATCTAGAAATCAACCAAATTGGCAAAAATATAATTTAGTTGAGGTACAAATTTACCAAAACTGTAAAATAAACATTTTGGTGGCACGACGGCTCAGTGGTTAGTACCGATGCCTCACAGCAAGAAGGTCCTGGGTTCGATCCCCTGTTCAGACCTGGGGTCTTTCTGTGCGGATATTGCATTTTCCGGTTTTTACTCCAGTTTCCCCCCACCCCACAAAAACATACAGTAGGTTGCCTTCAGGCCCAGGCTGCCCTTGAAAAAGAGATCTGAGACCTCATTGGGATTTGCCTGGTTAAATAACAGTAAAYAAATAAATMAACAATAAATTTTGTCTAGGGTACAAACTGACTAAAAAAATGCAAAGATACATTTTTTTGTGACACAAATCGACCAAAGTTTAAAAGGTTTTGTTTAGTGGCAGTACAACATGGTCAAAGAAGGAGGTTGGAATTTACAAATTTTGCAATTTTGTGGAGGTACAAACTGTCCATAACTGAAAAAAATTATTTGGTGGCAGGCCTAAATGACCAAAGTTACAAAAACACGTGTTACAATTTGTTCGAGGCAGAAATTGCCCAAAGCTGTAAAAATTTGATTTGTTGGAAGTATGAATTGAACATTTCAACATAACAAATCAACTCACTTTTTTAAACAAACCCCTTGATATTGTCACTACGTACAAATATCTTGGAATTACTTTGGATTCTCATTTGACTTATCGTGATCATGTACAAGTCTTAACCACTAAGCTGAAACAGAAATTATATGTTTATTCAAAAATTAGATCCAATCT
>NW_013952969.1:125719-127695 GCF_001266775.1 Austrofundulus limnaeus
TTCTGAGTGTTTATGTGCTGCAGAACAGGAAGCTGCTGTAAAACAGCAATTATGCTGAGTCAGGCTTGATTTTTAATAATCTTTTCCTGTTAAATAAATAAATCAAATCAAATCAACAAAACTGTAGATGTTTTGTGTGGGGTAAAGAAATGCAAAGATCACCACTTGTAAAAAGTTTAGTTCTGCCGTCTCAGCCGTGTTTTTGTTTGTCTCACTGCTCTTTCTGTGTTTGTTCTACCAAACTGCTGTTTTCTTTGCACCCAAACGCATACATCATCTGTCTCCTAATACCAGGAAGTGGACTCTATTTCTATTTCTCAGCTTTGTGACTACATCCTCCTGTTATCACGCCAGCCGGACTCCTGGTGTTTGTGTGCAAGGACGGAGTCGTGGCACGATAATGCCGGTGACCACGACCTCCTGGCTTCACGGCCCGACTCTGCTGGGCAGGCTTGATAAGTAAGAGAGGAAATGACGAGCTGCCAGTTTCCACTGCTGGGCAAACGGGGCTCACGTATTATTTATGTCACTCAGTTTCCTCGTAAACAGGGGCAAGTTTCGCATTTTTAAAAGAACTTCTGCTGATCCCGATCCCAGATTCTGTAAAAGTGTCTCATGTTGCAGCATCTTTCATGCAACCGACACTCCATACTGCCAGAGGGCTTAAAATACAACCGTGGTGTCTATAAATGCAGCTTTTGTAATATAATTTTAGACTAAAAACGTGCAAAGCTTATCATCGGAGGCCTGTAATTTCCCAGGAAAGCACCCTAACAGTGCCCTTGTCCTTGTGTCGTGTCACTTTCCAGATAGAGTTGTTTTTATTTCATTGTTCCAGATTTAATCTTGAACTTCTATCTCGCTTTAATCATTTGAAACTGGACAAATTATTTGGTCTGGGAAATTATGATAACTTTGCTGTTTAACGCTTTGTCTTGTGTAAAAGGAGAGATAAATTTTCAGTAAAACTGCACTGAAGCTTCACTGTTTCGCTGACTTAATGAGTCAGTTTTTCAACCTGCTTGTGTTTAGTCTTCAGAAGGTTTTTGGTGTTCTCCGCTCCGTCCTTTCGGGTCAAGAACAAGTTATTTCTGGAGTGTCCTGCAGTGTCTCACACCAGGATACGGACAGTGGATCTTTCTTGTTTGTGTCCTGTGGTTTGAGCAGTCAAGTCTACATGAATCAGTCTCGTTCTGACACATAATTTGGATGGGTGGTACCTGCCAAAGCAGGGTACACGTAGAGGAAAGGACATTTGTGCCTTTGTAACAGGGTCAGTGGTTTGAAAGCTCCACTGTTTGTCTCTGCTTCTTATTTTATGTTGTTCGTGGCTTAGGGAGAAGAATTTTCTGCTAAAACATTACTTAGTTTTGATGCATGTTTCTTCAACATTTGCTTCTTTTCAGTATGTTTGCATTATTGTTTGTGCTGCAACTTCAGTCTGCCTTTTGGCTTCTTTTCATACAAAACTTTACCAATGCGGAAAAGATTTGGTTTGTTGGAAGTATGAATTGACCAAAAATTTTGTTTAGGTTACAAGTTGACCAAAAAAAAGCAAAAATGCAATTAAGCCAAAGTATAAATCGAACAAAGCTGCAAATCCAATTTGGTTGAGGTACAAATTGACCAAAACTGTAAAATAAAAATTTGTCTAGGGTACAAACTGACCAAATAATGCAAAGATAAAATTTGTTTGTGACACARAGTTTAAAACATTTTATTTAGCGGCAGAACAATAGGAGTGAAGTTATATATGGCAGGAGGTGAAAATTGACAAATTTTAGCAATTTGTGGAAGTACGAATTGACCATAACTGGAAAAAATATTTGGTGGCAGGACTAAATGACCAAAGTTAAATAATACAATAAGCTTCTGGTACAAATCCACCAAACCTGTAAAGATACAACTTTTTGACCAAAACTTTAAAGATTTGATTTGTTGGAAGTATGCATTGATCAAAACTGTAAAATAAATAC
>NW_013952969.1:127705-132115 GCF_001266775.1 Austrofundulus limnaeus
GATATAATTTGTTCGTGACACATATCGATTAAAGTTTAAAATATTTTATTTAATAGCAGTATAATATGATCAAAGTTGCAAAAATTATACATGGCAGGAGGTCAGAATTGATAAATTTTGTGATTTGTTTGAGGTACGAATTGACCATAATTGAAAAAACTATTGATTTGGTGGCAGTATTATATGGACAAAACTGCAAAAATACAACATGGCCGAGGGAAAAAGCGAGTTTAAAAGAAAAGATAAAGTCAGAATTAGATTCTGTTGTACCAGCTGAATAAAAGTCAAATCTCTGGATTTAATCTGTCAAACATTTTGCTACAAATTAAAAATTATTTCAGGCTCAGACATTCAATCTGACTTTCTCTTCTTCCATCAGCTCTAAAGTATGTTCGGAAGGCAGAGCGGGAAGCATCGTTGTGGTTTTTACTCATTAACTTTCACATTTTCTCCTAGTAATTAATCCTCAGCCTTTCATTGCCTCACATTTTCGAGGCTTGTTTGTCAACACATTCGAGTTATTTCCTCAGGCTGTCAGCTGTGGCTTTTTTATACACAGATGAACGTTTAGCAGCGTGATTATTGCTTTTAACTCGTGGCCCCACATTTTTATAACCGTTTTCTGTAGTTAAAAGCTGCTTCTGTAACCGTTTCAGCTCGTTAGTTGCACTTTAAATGAAAATATAAATTAAACTGCATTAGAGGGTTAATGAGGCGAGACAAGAATCAGCTTTTTGGRAGTTCATTTAAAAATTAAAGCTTTATGATGTAAACAACCATGATTTTTTAAACAATTGAAACCTAAACTTCCTTTGCCTTTACATCAAAAGCACTGCTTTTCCATGGGGCGCACAGTTTATTTAAAGATCCAGTGTCTCTACACAATTATTTCCTTTTAGCGGTTGAATTCTATAACCATTTTTKTTTGGGTAGGGCACAGATGGTCGTAGCCGGAGGGAATCCCTGGTGGCTTTGGAGTTGAAGAACCCCTTAGAGGCTCGCTGTGCTGCTCTGATGTGGGCCATTGGCTACCACAAGGATCTGACAGCTTTCTGGCACGCCATTGGCTGCCGAAACTTGTGGCTTCCTGTCTAGGGCCCCTCTGCTCTGCCAGGGAGGAAATGAGAGGGAGGAGAGGGTTGCGTCACAGGAATCCTGTATTAGCGTCTGCTGCTCTTTGAATTTTCAGAGAAAACCTGAATGAAAAACCACAGAGCTTCTTTAATTCCCCCATCGTTATTTTGGCTCCCTAGACCAGAGGAACACGACACAAGGGGAAGAAAAGAGTTGGCAAAGGGCAAAAATAATTTAAAATACTACTAATATATCACTCGAGCAGCTAAATCAGGCAAACCTGGAAAATGTAAAAGACTGATTTGGTGTTGCCTCGTACTAAAAGCTCGTTTCTTCAGCTCTAAGCCTGAGAGAAATATAAAAAACAAGAAGCTGCATTTTGGATTCAAGTCAAACCACAGTCCAAACGTTGACTAGAAATCAGCCAATCCAAACACCTGCTCAGTGAGTCCGAACCTGACCAACGTAGTTCGGTGATGACATCATCCTGTTTCAAACCGAGCTCTTTTCAATCTGCAGCTTCTTTTTTTTTTTAATCAAGAATGACTGAACAGACCGGTTGTCCTGCTGAGGTGGAAAAACAAGCAGCATGACAAGTGAATAAACATCTGTGGGCGTCCTTTAAACAGATCCTGCTTGCTGCTCATCTKCTAACCCTCAGATTATGTGTTGGAGATTACGCTCAGCTACTTCCACGCCAAACTTTACGCTCCTATCTGTAAAACTGGCTGAAGTACAGTCATTTATGGGCAGCCATCTTGAACTGTAGCTGTAGATGTACCGCGCGTCCAGTGACTATGTTCTAGGAAATCCATGCACTTATCTGTGAGATATTTTGCTAACAGAAGCAGCAGAAACGTACCCAACCTGCGGCAGAACACTCCCATGATGGCGCTCTCCTCCACCACCCTCAGATCCGCCAGCAGAGCCAGCTCCAGGCCTCCGGCCACGGCAAACCCACTGACTGCTGCTATCAGAGGCTTGGACAGCTGCAGACGGCTCGGACCCTGAAGGAAACAACCGGGTCARAACCAGGTCAGAACTGGTACTGAGTGTCTATAATCAACACACAAAAGCAGGCTAAATAAAGAGGTTATTGTGACAGTGTAGCAAGCCATTATTGTGACTACTGTTTGTCAGTTTTTTTCACATAAACTGGCTTTTTGACAATTTCAACTTTTAGCTAACATTTTGCTACTTTAGCTTTGAGCTACCATTTTGCTAGTTTCAGCAAGCCTTTAACTATTTCATGCTTTTATCTAAACTTTTGCTGCCTTTAACAAGAGATTTGCAACATTTAGCTTTTAACTAACATTGACTACATTTAGCTTTCAGCTAGTTTTTTACTACTTTTAGCTACCCTATTGCAACTTTAGCTAGTMTTTTGCTATTTTATGCTTTTATCAAACTTTTTTGCTGCTTTGCTGGAAAATTGCTACTTTTAGCTTTTAACTAGATTTGACTACATTTAGCTTTCAGCTAGTCATTTGCTTTTGCAACTTTAGCTTTTAATTACCATCTTTCTAGTTTTAGCTAGTCTTTTGCTATTTTATGCTTTTATCTAACCCTTTGCTGCTTTTAACAACAGATTTGCRACACTTAGCTTTTATCTAAYATTGACTACATTTAGCTTTCAGCTAGTTTTTTACTACTTTTAGCTACCCTATTGCAACTTTTGCAAACCCTTTGTTATTTTATGCTTTTATATAATCCTTTGCTGCTTTTTGGTAGATTTGAAATTTTTAGCATTTAACTAACCTTGACTACATTTAGCTTTCAGCTAGTTTTTTGCTACTTWTAGCTATCTTTTTGYAACTTTAGCTTCTACCATCTTGTTAGTTTTAACAAGCCTTTAACYATTTCATGCTTTTATCTAAACTTTTGCYGCTTTTAAYAAGAGATTTGCAACWTTTAGCTTTTATCTAACATTGACTACATTTAGCTTTCAGCTAGTTTTTTACTACTTTTAGCTACMCTATTGCAACTTTTGCAAACCTTTTGCTATTTTATGCTTTTATCTAACCTTTTGCTGCTTTGAGGTAGATTTGCAACATTTAGCTTTTAATTAACATTGACTAAATTTAGCTTTCAGCTAGTTTTTTTACTACTTTTAGCTAGCATTTGTCTACTTTTGGCTTGTAGCTGGTGTTTTGCTTCCTAACAGCCATTCAACACTTTTTATCACTTTGTTCTCAGATTCATTCCTCATACTTGAAGCTAAAAARGTAGCTGAAGAATTGAAGCATTTTGAATTGGGTTTGTTCTGTTGTTTCCTGCAGCTGGAGGTTTCCTCRAACCCGTTAGTCCTCAGCAACCTGCGGTCCAAACAGATTCATGTTTTCTACAACATGCACACAATTTTCCAGATTCGGCGTCAATCTCTAAAACAAAAATCTTCAATCCTAAACATCCAAAAATAAACAAAACTTACCAACCACCTCACACACACACACACACACCACCCGGGTTCTGCTCACCATTGGACCAGGATCTTTTGTGACATCTTGCTCCAATTTAAGGGGGACTTTTTGATTGGCCATCTTTTTCAGATCATAACCGGAGCAGAAATTCCCTCCTGGAAGAGACCACAAAATTACAAAGTATGGCAGCTGCATAGTCAGAGAGGAAGGGAAAATGACGAGAATGGAAAAAAAAGGGCTGCAATTTGGATAGCAGCTTTTCTTTTTTTTAACTTTCTTCACTCTYTCAAGGAGCTAAATTATATACACAAATCATACATGTGCTCACATGCATCACACTCTCATTAATGGAGGAGTAAGAGCCTCTTCCACTGGATTTATGTGGTAATTACAGCATCGCCCAAGAGGCAAACAAACACCATGTCACGGCTTCAGGCAGGGACTCGTAAAATCCTCCTCGCTCTGTAATGAACACATGTGCCAGCAACACCCATCAGCTGTGGGTCAGCACCGGGCAATTACAGAATAAAAAAACTGTGTCACGCTGTTTATGGCAGCAGAACATACTAAAATGCACATTTTACATTAACACATAATGTCCAAACTGAGATTTAACCAAAATAAACAGTGATGTCATCGTGGAAGGCGGGGAAAAATAAACGTTTTATGGATTTTAAGAGCAACTTTTGACGAGATTTGAGTTTTTTGCTAAAAACAAGCAGTCACTGTGGAAAAATTATTCACTTTTCTTTAAACAATTKCTGCACAAATATCTGCAGGAGCATCACAAATGTGTTTACTTTTCTGGTGTCTCATTTAGGAGATACAGCGGGTAAAATAAGTATTGAACACGTCAACATTTTTCTCAGTAAATATATTACTAGAGGTGCTAATGACATGAAATTTTCACCAGATG
>NW_013952969.1:134196-138340 GCF_001266775.1 Austrofundulus limnaeus
CATCTGGTGAAAATTTCATGTCATTAGCACCTCTAGTAATATATTTACTGAGAAAAATGGTGACGTGTTCAATACTTATTTTACCCGCTGTATGACAAGCTATAAAGACCCTTCACTACCAGTTTATATCTGTGGGAGTGCACTGATTTATGAGAAAACTACAAGTTTTATATTGTTGAAAGACACTGAGTGAAAAAAGATAAAACGTCTACACTTTGATGTAAGAAAAGTTTGTTTACAAAACTTGGGAGTACATTTAGACGGCTCAAACGGTACAGAGTTGTACATTTTGTGGTAAAATTTCCAAAAAATATAAACTAAATAAAAAAACCTATTAAGTAAATCAAAATGTCAGCTTCAAAGTAACTAAAAGTTAAGTTATAAATTATTATTCCTGAAACAGTTTGCGGTTAACATTTCTGTCAGCCTTCAGAAAACTATAAAAAAAATAAAAATAAAATCTAAAAAATATGTGCCAGTGCTGAAAGTAATTACAGTTCAAGTGGGGGAACTGCAGGGCTGAAAAATGAGAGCCGAGAGAGCAATTGTGTTGGTGTTAATTTGAACAAAATGGACTCAGTGTGTTAGCGGGAACATTACATCCGCAGCTCGTTGTTGCTCCGCTGAGCGCCACGAGGCTCGGCCGTCACAAGTGGAGCACGAGCTGCTGACAGAACAAAACTACAATCTGATGTAAACAAATTATTGCACAACACCGTGTTCTCAGAGCACAGCTGAGGCAAGAAGTGATGTAGTGACCATGAGGAGAGGCTTGAAACTCTGAAACCATCTCCATATAAAACTCTGCAACGTCTGCCTAAGGCTTTTTATAGCAAAGGTCCAGGGGGAAAAAAAAAAAAATATATATATATATATATATATGACAGGCTAGGCTCACTCACTTTACTGTAGCTCTCCAAGGGCTAACAACGCCTCCCTGCGGAAAGGAACCACGTGCCAGACGTGGGATTTACCATAAATGCTAGAAAAGCTGCTCTGCATAAAATTAACTTACATAAATCAGTGTTCCCATCCTACACCCTGCTTCACATCAAATCAAGGACCTTCAAAGACTTTCCATTTCTCTCAAATTTAAGGTACTGCTACCGCTAAATATGTTCTGAAAAAACTATTTTAAAGGGGAGTATCAAGGTATTCTATACCACAATCAAGTAATTCTGCTACCCTCACTTGTTTTAAAATGCTGTTTATATCAAAAATAAATGTAACGTTGCATCATAGCCTCTAAACACCTTAAAAATGGCCTCAGTCTCTAATKTTCCTACCATTTCTGACACTCCCGCTTCAGCACGTCTTCACAACAATAATTTGGGGGAGGGGTGCTGTGGTTGCAGACTGAGCTCCAGGGAGGAGCTTTGGATAAATGGGCGGAGCTTCGTACCAGCAGGTGTTTTGGCAGCTCCACATGGCTGCAGGAGACTCAAGGATTTCTCAAACATGAAGGAATGAGTCAAAGCAACACTCTGGGTGTGTTTTTGATGAGGGAATATTTATAACATGATATGAAGCTAAAAAAAAAGTCAAGTTCGCATAATACCTCCCCTTTAACACAATGCAGTTTCAATAAAAAACTTAATGGTATAGCAGTTGTTAGGTCAGACTGAACACAGACTGAATGTTTCCACTGAGGGAAGGAGTTCGGTCAGCGTGTGATTATTTTCAGATGCGTTCGAGGAGTCGTGACGTGGTTTGGGTCCTGGGTGGCAGACAGAGAGCCGGTCCCCTCAGGGGTACAGTGACGAGGCTTCAGTACCTGTCCCGTGCAGAACAGCCACGTTCAAGTCCGGGTCCGAGTCGAAGGCCTGAAACTGCTCCAGCAGACGTCTCGCCGTCTCCTCGTCCACCGCGTTAAGCACCTCTGGGCGGTTTATCGCCACGGTGAGCACGGATCCCCTCCGCTCCGARACCACAGTCTGACCTGCGACAAACGACACGGAATGAAAAGAAAAACACTTGGAGACCAGAACCTTTAAACTCACAGTGGGAAGAGCCGACCCAACATTGTTTGGGTCCATCTCAGGGAATCCAACCGTCAACCCCACACAGAGGAAACTGCATCCTAAAGAGATGGGTCCAGGCTCCAAAGAATATAATCTGTCTGCACCTCAAAATGACCTGTAGTGATGGAAACTGAACCACAGAGATGTTGACATTTCGTCAGCAGCTGCTGTGACCAGATTTTACAAGGCTGCTCTGTGAGTTTGCTCGTTATTTCCTTCTGCTTCGTTATTTCTACGAGTTTCAACAAACCGCGCTGATGTCAGGTAGTTAGCTACAGCCTTGTCTTCCAGGTTTCAATTTTTGTTGATGCGTTTTGAAGAGACATTTTTTTGAAAAGCTGATCAAAGTAAATCACCTGAGTTTTTCTAGTGACCCCTTAAAGAGATAAGCTGCCATGAAAACATTATTTTATCTGCCCTTGTTCCAAATTTGATAATGATTTGAAACGTTGAAGTAAGTTTTTTTAAAATCTGGAATAGCTCTTGTTAGCAAAGTGTGTTGACGCTCGTCACATTTAACAACGCTGTCATTGGTTGAGCAGCTTTGYTTACAAAACACATGTCCACATGGTTTTTAAATTGTTTTAATTTCCTTGCTTTCTAAGACACACTAAGTTGATTTGTTGCTGCAGTTTGCCTTGTAATGTTATTTTATACCTTTTCTGCTACTTTTGAATTGGCTATTATTAAGTTTTATTAGTTTTTAGGATACAAAATGCTTCCTACAAAAACCAGAATGTGAATCTTTTCCTCAAATTTCATGGGGATATCTTGAACATTAAGGACGTTATTAGCAATAATAGATAAGGTGAAATGGTCCCATTGGTTCTGCTGTGAACTGCAACAAGAAAACATGAGCTGATTTCACCTGAACAAACATCAATAACTTACGTCATACTTCAGATAATCACATGATTTTTGTGTTATTTTGTACGGTTTGAAATGTTCTTTGGGAATCCGCTGTCAGATTTAATATTRGTGTAGGATTAAAAATGTATCCACATCCCCACACATCTAAAATACCACTGAGGTTTGTTTTGTTTTAGTTCAGGCATATTTTAGGACTGAAGCACCAAGAAACTCCTCAATAAAGGCTAAACTGAGAGTGCACTGATTGTTTTCAAATTTCTTTGTCAATATTCTTTATTTAAATTCACAATACGTGCACTTTTAATTACGCTATTTGTTTTACTTGTTCTGTTTGTGAACCTGAGTTTGCTAAATAAAGTTTTGAACAAAAAAGCATGTTTCCTTTGACAGGTGTTGTGCCGACTTACGTTCACCCGTCGAGATTTTCCCCCTCCTTGCTCTAACGCACACAAAAATAACACATTTAAATTGTAATAATCAGCCAGTGTGGTATGTCACTTTGCTTAAAATGAACACAAAAGAGACMAAACGACCCCAATATATTTTCTTTTAGCATTTTAGAGGCGACCGGGTAACACCGGATGTCCCACGACAAGCCGCAGCGGCCTCTGCCGCCACCTGCCGTCCTCACCGGGTTACTACGAGCTCCTCTACCTGTTTCTGCCTCTTCACCTCCCGTCGAAGCGCTGTAGGTTTTAAACGGCACCAAAGTCGTCCGAACCGGTCCASGAAATGTTTTACTTTGATAATTAACACCGAAGATTAGCGACAACCTACGAAAATGTTTTAGCGCCATTGCCGCTTAAAGAACAAAAACCCTACAGACAAAAAAAAAAAAATGCTAGCTAAAAATGCTCTGCCAAGACGGTGCAACACAACATACGTCCGGCTAGAAACGAAGACAAAATGTTCAAAGTTCCKAGGGCAGCTTGGTGCATTGCAGCGATAAAAACATTTGATGCACAGCAGAGGGCGACATTTATCTTTTATTAAATCCACGATTTATTCTGTATTTATTCCATAAACGTACAAATATTGCTCTTAAATTTAATTTAATTTAATGTTGTTGTTTTTTTTAGATTTTTACATTGATTGCAGCTTTTAAAACATAGAGCATTCAATGTTTTTCACATTTTATTGGTTTTAAATTTTTAAGAAGCCATTTTAGTCACATAATTACATCAGTAATTTATTCTTTTACTTATTGAAAAACTAACTTAAATGACCCCCAAAAAGTCAGCACATTCTTCAAG
>NW_013952969.1:138907-141456 GCF_001266775.1 Austrofundulus limnaeus
AGATTTGTTTTTGCCCATTTTTCTTGTTAGTACATCTACAACTCAGAGTTAAAGCCATTGAAGATGGCTGTCACAGCTAAGYAGTTTTACCAAACAATAGCAGCTAAAACTAGGCAAATTTTACTGGATTAGAATTAAGAAATTATATTTACCCACTAAAATAAGCACAAACCAAACATCAGATGTCATTTATTTAATAAAAGATTCATTTCTTTGTCCACTTTTACATCTTTTAAGGCATCATGCACAGAAAAAAAACACACTAAAGGCATTAAGCTCGTCGTCTACCTCCTTGATCTGCTGTTAAAAATCTGTACAAAGATGGCGTGTAAGCTGGCATGTAAGTGAATCCTAAAGCTGAGCTGCTTTCACAGTTTTGTAAACATGGCTTTGAGCAAAGAGGACAGGGAAGTCAAGAGGTTAAAGAGGGGGGACGCATGCTTCGATGGGGGAGACTTCCCTGAAAGGCATGCAATGCATTTTAAATCATATTTACAATGCATCAGTTTTTTTTCAACAGGTACATRTACTTTTTTTCAAATTAAATCTATTAAAACATTGTCAACACAAACAGACATCTCTGTACGTTTACCCCAAGACCCCCCCACTGACATTGTTCAGATTTGCCAACAAACAAAACACGAGATTTTTTTATTTTTTAATAACAAACATCAAGCTTTGAACTTTCCTCGCCTTAAGATCATAGTTTTATAATAAATAGCCCAACTCAGGCTGAAAGTAGCTTTAAAAAATAAAAAGTAGTGTCCACCACGGCAGACATCCGGAGGGTGCCGGGAGCTTTGGCACGGTTCTATCCAGTTGTGCTCTTCTGGGTTCTTCATGTGCGTTATACCACGTTAAAGACCATGGAAAGATACTGTTCATATGAAACCTGGATCCAGCCGTCCTGGTCCGTGTCGTACCGCCGGAACACGTCGGTCAGCCTCTGTGGAGGGAAGAGACGCCGTTACAGACCGCTGCAGCGTTTGTAGTCTTTTAAGTGTGATGCTTTTACATTTGGCTGTGTTTTGATTTGAGCATGTTTTTGTATTTTTTGTTTTATCACTCAAATCGTCATTGGCCCCTGCTGTAAACTGCTCCTTCCCCCTGAACTTTTAAAGTTTAATAGTTTATTCATTTAGATTAAAAACAAAAATTACAATACAACTAGAGAAACAAATCTCAAAATGAAAGGAAGCAGAAGAAGAAAAAATTTATATCTGCCTTTTTTAAATAAATACATATTGTTTAGTTTCATATCTTTTCAACAATTTAACTTTTATCATTCTACTAAATACATTAATCGAGTCAGCATTTTTATAATCGCTGTCCAAGTTWTTCCACAATCTTATTCCTTGAGGTACATCTATCCTTCAAGTTTAATCAAATTTTAGGTTTTATAAACATTTCAAATCTTTTCAAATTATAACAACTTTCCCTCTTAACAAAATTAGATTAAATATTCAAAGGCAATACATTTTTATGAGCCCTATACATAATCAACAAAATCTTATAATCAACCAACTCATAAAATTGTAATAATTTCAATTAAAATAAAATATTTGATGGGTGACAACCATAAATTGACCAGTATGGTAGTGATCGGATCATTAGTCGTCTCATTTGGGAGGATATGACCGTTCCTGGTATTGGCCTGTTACTGGATTGTTCATCGCCTGTTAGCCGCTATAGTGATGCACCTCCACAGGCGCCATTACTATGCATTGAGTCATGTCAACAAAACAATACAGTTCCAATAAGGGATTCACATCAATCTGTCAAAAATATATTTGTAGCGCCCTTATTTCTTATCCAATTTGTATAAAATGTCTTAAATTAAAGCGGAGAAAACTGTCGATGTGATATCCTCCTGACTACAAACAGTTCAAATTGGTCCTCCGTAGAGGRCATTTGTAAACCTGAATATCTCTCACCAACTTCATGCCACTGAATCAACTCCTTTTGGTATCTACAGAGGACATTTAGTGCTTTTCAATGATACCAGATTTGTAGGGGTGGGGCTTAGGCAYCTTTCTCTTCCTCATTCAGGAAAATGCTGTCCCTCAGTGAAAGAACGTTTTATGGGAAGAGGAAAGGTAAGTGCATCATACTTTTTACTGAACAAAGTCTCTAATCAACACATTAAAACAGTGTCTGACTTATTTTAACTTTAATTTTGCATWGTATTTAATCATTTAAAAAATGTCCTCCGTAGCGGACACATTAAGTTATTTTCTTCATTTTATCCTGTTTTTTAAAGGACAAGAAAGGGAGACATTCAGAGCAGAGACACTTTTACTTCAAATTGTTGATGAAAACTCAGATACTGATGTATGATTGGTGTTGATAGGATGTCTGAGTCTGTCTAAAACAAAAAAAAATTATGCATTGATAACCAATTGGTTCCATTTACTGGTCAATACCTGGTGTGCCAGTATGTACAGGCAAACCACACCCCACTGGATTGAAGGTGTTTGTCTATTAGGGCTGTGTATTGGCAAGAATTTGGCGATACGATACATATCATAACAAAGGGGTCACGATACGAT
>NW_013952969.1:141848-151509 GCF_001266775.1 Austrofundulus limnaeus
AATGAAATATCGTGATATTTCAGTGTATCGATATTTTCTTACACCACTATTGTCTATTCTGCATCAAATGTTTAGACACCACAGCCAACTGCAGCTCTGAGACACTATGATGCGATCCATCTTCCAGGATAGTAAATAAAACATGCATCAAGGTGTCACAGATCTGACTGCAAAAGTAAAACACATGTGATGTGCACACAGTGTTAGGTATTAAAGTTTGAATAAAGGGAATTACTTTTTAACGTATCTTACCAAAYAAGCACAACAAAGCAAAAAAGAAGAAAAAAATGATGATTGACAGTTATACAGATGTTAAACTCATTCTTATTTTGACTTTTTGGTATTTTCTTTGGGATTAATTGATGACCATGAAGGTTCAGTTTCACATGTACGGTGTTCTGATGTCCACTGTAGAGGACATGTCATATCTCAAAAATAAAAACTTATTTAAAATAATAATAATTCAGTATTCTAGTAACCTTACAAAGATTGTGGAATTAAAAAAAGTGGTAATTTTTTTCACAACTATCCATGGATGTTCCTGAGTCTCGACTCAATGCAGAGCACTGGCACCTGTGTGGAGTTCAGTCACATGATGTCCGGTCCAGTAATTCAGATCAGTGGTTCCAGGTTCTCTGGTTTGAAATCTGACAACGGATCTCCACTGCATGCGGACGGGACTAAGTGCTTCCTGCTAGTCTCGTGTTGTGATCTGCCCCTGCTAGTGTGGTGACTGAGACTTTTAAATTAAAAAATGCAAGGTTGTAAAGTTCATTGTTATCGTTTCCTTCAGCCGTCTGCTCACCTGCGCTCTGATGTGGGAATAAAACCTCCGCTTGGCGTTTTCTTTACGCTCGTTTAGACACAATGAGTGTTAGCATGTGTTAGCACTTCAACCTGAGGACTTGCAGTAGTTTAAAAATAAACTTGTGTGATGGACACAGCCTGCAGGACCCTTATTTTGTAAATTGAGCTGAACAGTCACAAAGATATTGTGACTGTTTTTTGTCAGGGTATTGTGGAAACCTGTTTACCCGCACCTATCTGCAGATTTTATCTCTTGCAGACGTCCTTTGTTTTTATTTAGAATTTTAAACTGATTTGACTACATGATTAGATTGATGGTGTCCAGTCTTCACTGAGGTTGTGTGAGAGAAAAGTTCACACTAAATTAGTACAAAAAAAAAGCAGCTTGAAGTTACGACAAACACAGATGACTCATAAAACAATTGTTTTGATTGGTTTACCTGTAATACAATACAGCACTGGATGAAGTCATCAAAAGCCACCTGGCCCTTCCTCTGCCGGTCAAACTTCTCTATCAGCGTGCTGTAAAACTGGTCGGATAGACGATAGCCTGAGCACAACAACAAAGATGCATCAATAACATTTATTATTTCTAAGCATCCTGAAATGTTCAAAACCTGTTTTTTTTTTTGTTTTGTTTTTTTGTTTTTGTATTGATCTCAGCAGAACAGTGGAAAGCCATGTAGACGGACAGAAGCAGAACGTGTTTTATATGCTACGGTCGTCTCAAACTTTATTTGCATTTGAACTGATGCTGATAATAAATGTAAACTCTTGAAAAAGTTCCAGCTGAATGATTGTAACGAGGAAAAGAAGAGCTCCACCCTGTACCCGCCTTCTGAAACGCCCCTCCACCACCACCACAACCGAGCGCTAAAAACACAAAAAACAAACTGCTGCTCACCGAATCCGGTCAGCGCCAGCTTGAGCTCGTTCCTGTCGATGAAGCCSGAGTTGTCCCTGTCGTAGTTCCTGAAGATGTTCTGCCAGTCTGTGATGTACTTCCACACGCCGGCGAACTCGTTGAAGTTCACGCCGCCTTTGTTTTCCCTGTCGAACATGGCTGTAGAGAAAAAAAACAGAGCTTCAGTCGACCGCTCCAACCTTTCTTTCACGCGGATCAAATCGGCTGCTTCGTAAATTAAAACTGAGGAAGAAAGCAGCTTTGAGTCCCGATCGATCCAATTACCTCCCAACAAAGAGAGCGTTATCGCAGGATGAGCTTCYTGCTGCAGGAATATAAAACAATGGATTTACTGAGTGTTGAGAAGGATTAACACTTAAAGTCACAAAGGAGCAAACGTGACAAGTTTTATGACAATTTGCACTTCCTGTGAAAATGCAGTGTAAAAACCTACTGCTGAAAAAATTAGCTGAAAAGCTAAAGAAGCTGAAAATGTTTAATAACAAAACTGCTAATGTGAGTTCAGTTTGAACAACTGACACCTGCTGAAAGTAGGAAAAAAAAGACAAAAATCAGAAAAAAAAGTGTCAAAAAGTTGAAAAGAGCAGAAATGTAGCAAAAAAACAAGTTGGAATTAGCAGACCGACACTACAGGACAACAAAAACGCTTACATTAGCAGAAAAACAAAAAAAGTTGCAATTTGTGATAAAATAGCTAAAGGAGCTGAAGTAGCTATAACAATTAGCATAAAAAACTTATTTTTACTCAAAGAAGCAGAAGGAGCATATGTTTGCTGAATTAAGCAGTGAGAAGCTTTAATTATAACAAAAAGTGAAGTTAGTTGAAATAAGCTGTTTTTCTGCCTTTTAAGCTATAGTTAATTTTAGCTTAAATGCTTAAATTAGCATAAAAACTAAGAAATAAGTACAAAAATATCTAMATTTGCAGAAAAATTAGCCATTTGTAATAAAACAGCTAAAGAACCTGAAAATAGCTTAAAATTAGATTGAAAAAGCACATGTTTGCTGAATTAAACAGTAAGAAGCTGAAATAATAAAAAAGTGAAGTTAGTAGAAATAAGCTAAAATTAGCTGTAGATTAAAAAGCAAAAAACTGTTTAAATGCTTAAATTAGCACAAAAATGAAAAACAAAAAAAATGCATTTGTGATAAAATAGCTAAAGGAGCTGAAAATAGCTTGAAAACATTTAAATTTGCTCAAAGAAGTGGAAAAGAATATATTTGCTGAATTAAGCAGGGAGAAGCTGAAATTATCACAAAAAATTGAAGTTAGAAGAAATAAGCTAAAATTAGCTGCAGCTTAAAAAGCATAAAAAGATTAAATCAGCATAAAAATTTAGAAATATCACAAAAAGTTTAATTAACAGTAGAAAAGCAGAAAGATAACTGAAATAGCAGAAAAAGCTACAATTAGCAAAAAGAAAAAGCTGAAGGAAAGACGTTGAATACAGCTCCTTTCAATTTCAATGAGAAAAAAAAGCAGTCAAGAAAGCTAAGCTGAAAAAGTTTAAACAGATTACCTACATCCATAGCTCCCAAAGCATAAATGAGTTGATTGTTTTGTTTTAGGAAATGTTAAAACAGCACAAAACTTGTGGAAGGAGTTACGTGCAGAAAGACGTACACTAAAATAGATGTACTTAATGGTGTGGTTTTATACAGCAGCACAAAGCTAAATATTCTTTGGTGTAGCTCTAAATTGAAAGCTTGTATCTGAAATGTGATTTTCGATGTAACGAGCTGCAGCCACTGCTGTGCATGTGTAACTAATCAGACCTGCAGGTTCCCAGATCCACTGCAGAGCTGAGTCTGTAACTTGAGATTTCTCCCAGATCGATATTTAGAGTTTGGAGCAAATGGCAGCTGCTGYCTGTGACCAGGTTTCACCCCAGGATGAGGTTTTTACTGACGGCAGCAGTTTTCCTCTAAAGCAGCACTTTCTCACAACGAGCAGCTCTGTCGGGGCCTCGGCCACGTAACGACTTAATATGATCGTTGAGGAGACAAACAACCCGAGTAATAAAAAAAAAACAAGAGGAAGTAGTGTGAAACCCAGCGTCAGCTCTGACTTACCGATGATTGAGCGCACCGTCACTGGGTTGAAGGGAGTCCATGTGCCTGTGAGTGAGAGGAACCAGGTTAGAACATGTCCAGAACCGCCTGAACTAAAGGATCTTTATATAAGAACCACAGCTAAACTGGACTTTTATGTCGTACTGGTGACTTCAAACTGGAACTAAAGGTTCAGAAACAACATCTGACACAGATCCCATCACAGGTCAGCTGCATTGTTTTAGTTTCCTTTGTCACTTCCTCTGTTTTGGACGACATTTGTGAGCCATGACATCGAAACRAGCAGTAAGTCTAAACGTGGTTTATGGAGAAATGGGCAAATAYGGTGTTTTGAYTGAAACACTTATAAAAAAATTMATTTCATCAAAAATATAACAAATCAGCCTTTTATCAATGTATCATGTGAATGAACTGTGTAAAATAGAAGCACATTTTTTTAGCAGTAGCAATAAAAAAATCCAGATTTTGAGGAAAAATGCCTTTAAATTTTGAGATTTTCCCTTGAGCTAGAAATGTTTTTGTTTCTTTCCAACTGGGAAATGTCAATATTCAAATAATATCTGAGATTTCCTCTTTATAATGAAATGAAAAATCCCTCATTAAAATGACATAAAATTAAGATTCAGACCAAATATCAATGTATTATCGTAACCAATAAGACAAATNTTGAGGAAAAATGCCTTTAAATTTTGAGATTTTCCCTTGAGCTAGAAATGTTTTTGTTTCTTTCCAACTGGGAAATGTCAATATTCAAATAATATTTGAGATTTCCTCTTTATAATGAAATGAAAAATTCCCCATAAAAATTACATAAAATTAGGATTCAGACCAAATATTAATGTATTATCATAACCTGCAAGACAAATTAGGTCACATCTCTAGTTCCATTTATGATAGAACGATCCAGGTATCAAAATGTAGCTTTTAAAGCAGGAATCTGAAGATGTAATTGGATCATTTTGACCAAATTTGACTTAATCCTCATTTTTATAGTCGCGAATCCCTGATGAGCTTAGATCTGTCCGGTTCATGACAACCTGAAGACGCTCTGACGTGAGCGAGGGAACTCTTTCAACAAATGACATCTGCTCAAATCCAGAAGTTCAGGTCCAGGTTTGTTTGTCTTTATTTATGGAAATGTAAAAGGTTATTAAGAAGAACTACAGTTTTTAAAGCACAAATCTRAACCTCTTAAAAAGGCACCAACGACCGTTAGGTCCAAATTTATTTAGACAGAAATGTTTTCCTAATTTCTGGTTCTGTACTTTACCACAGTGAAGTTTGAACCAAACATTTCAGATGCAGTTGAAACTTAAAAGTAATTGAACAAGTTAAATAATTGTAAATAAATGTTCATTTCTAATAACATCTTTGTTGGCAAACTGTAGCTTTTACCTCTCCTAATAATGGAGCAATTTCTCTGATGTTTTATTTTTCTTGTTTTTGCAGGATGCTCCTTTGACCGCACGTTTTCTTCACAGCAAAATCTTCCTAATGCAAGCACCACACCTCAAATCCTTTCATCTGCGTCACTGAGAAYGACTTAACGAAGGAGATGCCCACACCTGCCCATGAAATACCCTTCGAGTCAATCGTCCAATCACTTTTTGTTTAAGGTTGGGCAAAATCATATAGCRTGCAATTATTTGTCRGGAAAACTGTCAATTAATATTTGCCACGTTGCAGTTACTGCAATTAATCCCCTAACTTTAGAAACTTGTTTAATCACCTGAAACTCCGACATAAACCAGAGTACGAGGAAAACAAAAGCCACAACTTCAGCCACATTCAAGTGCAACTATTCATCTATATTGTTGTCAACTGAATGCCACAATTAATTGTGGTACTTTTATTTTTTACACCAGTGTAAAAAATACGTGTTCAGTATTGACTGAAGTCAGATTAAAACACAATAGTTAAATAAATTGATTTGTAAAAGGAATATGGTCATACAACACCAGAATTCTAGATCAGAGTGAGGTTTATTTGTCACCGGGCTGACAAGCAAAACCACACTGACTCAAATACAGGAAGTGCATGTTTTTATACACGATTCTTCAATGCCTGAGTTCGCCCCCTACTGGCCTACGGCTGAATCACAGGCATTCAGACAAAGACCTCACCCTAATGTTTTAAAACGGTTCACTTATGTGTTGTTTATAATTCGGACATGTATCTACTCTATTTCAATTAACATATAATAGATCAAACATTATACAAGTATTATAAAAAGGAAACCCTAATACTCTGGTGTTGTTTTCTAACATCAGTACTAATCTATAATAACTATAAATTTCTTCACCAGTATCACCCAATAAGTCGTTTTAAAAGCAGGGTAGCTGGGGGGCTGAACTCCTAAAGCCTTCATCCAATTTTAATGTGGATACCCTCAAATAAAAGCTGAAAGTCTGGACTTTATGTCCTTTATATATAACTATAATTATATTTAACTATTACTTGAATATGTTTCAGTAAACAGGTCCAAATAGATATGGACCTAACTACACGATATTTATATTTTAATGGCCAGAAAACTTGATCTGATCCTGTGGTTTTTACACAGAGGATGTTTCTAAAAGGAATATTAGAAAAAAACCTTTTGTTCTGTAGTACGAACTGGTGTAGAAACCTGAGTGCAGACTTATCCAATCCCATGATCGATACAAAATCTGCCTCTCATAAAAAAATAACATTCAGCTTGTAGATAAACAGGCAGAAGGAGATGATCAGTGACAAACAGGAGAAAAGAAGAAGCCGTGACCTTTCCAGATTTTTCCATCACACAAACRTTTCACACCAGGACTGAACTGTGAGGTCGATGGATGCCAGGCAGACTGCGGCTGAACCGGGTMCAGTTTGTGTGTCCAGTGGTGAACCGGGACAATCCGGCCTCTGTCCCGTTCAGACACTGAGCTCCTCAGTGGCTCGCCCGGCAGCCTGTGGTGACGAGGGCGCTGGTGGAAAAAGCAGTCCTGACTGCAGCTTTTCACACAAACATAACGGCCGTGGTGCGGTTCAGTCAGACGCTTGCACTGTACACACTTTGCGTAAGCATCGAATGTTCAGCTACACGCCTCACAGAGCAGCTACAGACGTGAAATCCAAAAAACACACAACCACATCCTGTCAGACTACAAGAGAAAAAGACAAACTTAATAAAATAATTACAAAATGAGCTCATTTTATAGATTCTGCCTTTTCACCAGGCTCAAATTAAGCAGATGTAGCAACAATAATGATTGACAGGTCTCCAGTCCATCAGGTAGGTTTTCCAAACAAAAACATAACTTTGTTAAAGCTTTTACTTGTCACTTGCATTTTAATCTTTACAAGATTTTATCATTTTCCACCTAAATAAAACCTGCTGTTTTATATCGACAGGCCCGGCTGGGTCTCAGGCCTGAAACTGAGCAGCGTGGAAACGTTTCCAAACTCTGCCAGAGCACTGCTTCTTCTGAGTCACACAACAGTAACTGTCACAGGGCAGCAGATCAGCAGATCGCTGTGGGTTTGTGGGTTGTGCAAACCCTCAGTCATGACTGCAGGACAAAGTAGCAGCCTAAAGTCCAGATAAATTAAAACAACAACAACAACAACAACAACACAGGTCCAGGAGCAGAACAGAGTTTTACAAAACTCTGCAAAACGATTGCTGAACAAGCTTCATTCAGCTTCTGAGCGTCAGCAGTTTCAGTAAAAAATACATTAAAAACTAAATAAAAAGCCTGACACTTTTCAGGACACGGTTCTAGATTACGTTTGGAGCTTTGGTCAAACCTGAAAACAATCTGATATGACACGCTCAGAGCAGGAGACGTGAACGACTCTCAGCAACTACCACGGAAAATTTTACCTCCACATCTGTAAAACTGACAGAGTTGAAGCCGTTTGTGTTATTTTTAATARGCTAGGTGATAGTGGCAGCCATCTTGACAACCATCTCCTCATCACCACTAGAAGAGAAGTCGATAAATAAATGTGTTTTTAAAGAAAAAAACTGACGTTCCTGAACGTTTCATGAGCTCAGTCTCATCAGGGACGTTGCAGCGTGAAGCGAGAGGAGGAAAAGGAGGAATATATTTGAAATAAATGAAGACGTAAAGGTTTATTAAGAAGGAAAGTTAAATGCTTTAAAGGCTCGAGGAGGAGAAAAAGCTTGGTTGATGCATTTGCAGAACTGAAGCCGACAGTCCTGCGTTGGAAGGATTTGTGTTGTTAGCGAGCGCACTGCAGGACAGGACGCAGTGCAGTGTGTGTGTGTGTGTTCGTTCAGCTTCACTGGCTCTGTTTTATATCACAACCAGAGTGATGAACTGGCAGAGTCTGGACCGGGAAACCTGCCGYTCGCTGTACGAACACACAGCAAGGTGCAACTCTGAGTAAACAAAAACATGGCCTCATTTTTATCAAGAACCCTGAATTGTGCCTAAAAAGACTGGAGAGAAAAACATATACACACGTGCACAAACACACACTAATCAGTATGCTGAGCGAGAGCCACTGCGCAGCCTGATGAAAGCTGCTTTCACTGCTGCTRCTGGGTCCAACTGGAATTCTTTAATGCACGCAGAACAAACTGGTTTCAGAGGACTGTCGACCGGCTCGGAAACTCTGTGCAGGAGAGCACAGGTATGGACTTGAAGAGGCAAACCTGAGACGAAAGGAACGAAAACCTGTTTCTGAATGTAAAACACTTCAAAGTTTCCTGCGTTTCAGTCCTGCTGCCCGAMAGGAAGTGAACGCCAAGAAGAGTTGGAGCGGCGCGGCGTTAAAACATCGATCCACTCATGTGTTTGCATAACAACTTCTGACTGCAATCGTAGTGCACTGGATTGACTTTTCTGCGTTTTCGATAAGATGTTTCCAGAAATTTCCGCTCTGAGACCTGGATTGAAAAGGTTTCGGTGCCAGAGAAAACGGAATTGGGTATTTCTGTCACACTGCCTGAAGAGGTAAAGTCTACACTAGGCTTGTTGTAGCACGAGGATCATGATGTCATGCAGCAAAAATAAAAACCATCCTGAGCACAAAAAGTAAGGACATTAGTTTTTGGCAGATTATTTCTTTGTTGCARCAATTCTTCTTTGTAATACAGCTTATACTGGGCGCTAGCATTGTAGTAATCAGGACCGGTCTTTATGATGGTCTCAGTGTCGTCTTGGACTCGACTGCATTGGTAATCAGTCTCGTSTCAGACATCGAGGGCTCTGATTTTATTTCAAGACCAGTCATGATGTGGAAATATCTCTAAATTGCCCAAACATTATCCAATTTATTCATTAACATCTTTGCTTTCAGTAAACGTAAAACAAACTGATTCAAATCCAACCGTGACTCGTTGCTAATTGAGTATTCTTGGTGGGGACTACATCAAACTTTTATCATCACTTAAAAAGCACAAAAAAATCTATGTGTAAGTGATGTTAGCAAGGATAGCTAGCTAATGTTAGCGATCTGCCTTCTTAAACCCACACTCACACAAAGACTTGGTCAGTATTAGCTATACATATTAACAGTGGTGGGCACAGTTCCCCTAAAGCAGTGTTTCCCAAAGTTGGGGTTGGGACCTAAAGTGGGTCCCAAAACATCAAGGTGGGGTCCTGAAAAAAGTTTCTGAATTAATTACATTTTTGCCTTAGTTGTTACAAATGAGTGAGGTTAGTCTATTTAAAATGGATAAAAGTAGTATAAAAATATTGTTACTATGCCCATGTCTTGTTGACCTGATACAAATGTTTATCATCCAAAAATAGCTGGGGGCTCAGGTCTCTGCTACTGTTATTTTGTGGGTCAAAAGCTGAAAAGTTTGGGAACCACTGCATTTTGGTTCCCAAAGTTAGGCTTGGGACCCAATTA
>NW_013952969.1:152548-155662 GCF_001266775.1 Austrofundulus limnaeus
CAGTTAGGTTTCACTTTCACCCGAGAGCCTGCAGGAGTCATGGGCAGGGTGTGTAGGGAGTGGGGGTTGCTCCGCCATGAGGAAGTTCGACTTAAAGACTCGTCCCAGGGGCGTTTCTGGTACCAAAAGGCGTTTCTGGTCCCCACCTGTCGTTTTGCTCCTCAGCATGGCTTCCTTAAAAGCGCTGCAGGATTTCTCAAAGACGCATGAATGAGTCAAAGCAAGGCTTTGGGCATGTTTTTTTATGAGAGTATAACATTATAACATGATATAAAACTCAAAAAAGTTGATTTTACATAATATTGTCCCTTTAAGTTATCTGTGTACAGTAGTGTACGTTTTAGGGCACGAGTTTGTTTTGTTCCTGGTTTTAGTCGTGATTTGTTTTTGCCCCTAAAAGGTCTTGTCACGGTCTTGACTTGGTATTGGGTAAGCCGTTTGGCAGAGAAGAATTGGCAAATTCGTTACGCGTGACACCCATAAACTCAGCTCTACTGCTCATCCCACAAATGCATGTTCCTTGCAAATGTGACACCATTTAAAAAAAGGGAAATTAACAGACTTTCCAACTGTATAAGATTTATTGCCAAGAAGCTTTGTTAGCATAAAAAGTAAGGAAACTTGTTTTTAATACTTGTTTCTTTGTGCTAAGGGTTGGATAAAATAAAAAAAAACTGTGCAGGTTTACATAAGTTAAGGACCTTTCCTGGTTCTATGACTGGTTTAAATGTTAAGAGTTCAGGTTTATGAACATCCAAAAGGGATGTAAACAGGATTTAGCAAAGTGAATCCAAACCAAGGTTTTAAAACTTTAGCCTTGTTTCAATTATCTGAGTTTAAATAAGTAAACAAAGAAGTCAATTAAAACTAGCATTCCTAGAAGAAAGTCATATCATCCGCTGCCTTGCAGACCCAAAGTGTGATGGAGATGACTCTCAGCTACTACCACACC
Organism: Austrofundulus limnaeus; assembly: GCF_001266775.1. Lineage (NCBI taxonomy): Eukaryota > Metazoa > Chordata > Actinopteri > Cyprinodontiformes > Rivulidae > Austrofundulus > Austrofundulus limnaeus. The sequence continues at coordinate 153,501 of NW_013952969.1, forward strand.
AAACTTTAGCTCAAAATCTGTAAAAACAACTGAACTGTAACCATTTGTTGTTTGCTAATGTCTATCAGCTGTAGTGGCCGTCTCAGATTAGGCTGACTCCAAAGGATTATATCAAAATTCATTCCAGTGGTTCATGAGATATTTTGCTAACAGACAAGCCTTAAACACATTTACTATAGTGGAAGTAGATAAGTCACTGCTGGTTTAAGCTTCTGCAGTATCCGTAGACGTTTTATCCATTTCCTTTTAATAATGAGGTTTTAAAATAAATATTATTTTTTTAAATACAGGCTTTTATTCTTCTGTCATGTAGAAGCACTCGAGTTTTTTTCTCCTTTGAGGCAACGCGATTGAACTTTTCACCTGATTTCCTTTTGTTCTGGGAATAAAAATAAATCTACTCTTTTTTTTATTCATCTGCAAATCAGGGATAAAAATACTTCTCCAAACTCATGTTCTGCAGAAAACTGGCASTTGCATCAATCAAGATGTGGAGGAGAAAAGAGAAAAAAAAAAGGCAGAAAAAAGGAATATTTTKAAAAGAGAAAGATGTGGTTAAATTTGAGACGTACCGTTGGATAAGGCCTGCTGCAGCTCTGAGTCTGAGATCACCCCGCTGCGGTCCTTGTCAACCCTGGAGAGGAAAACACTGATTAAATGTCAGCTGCTTTCACCGGTTCACACCAAAACACAATCCAACGCACAAAAGAAGAGAGAAACGCCACTCGCCAGAGGAAACCTTATCCTCCCCTGAGTGTGCGTTCGTGTCAACAGTCCTATGAGGACACACAAAGCAGACTGTATGTTCAAAGCTCAGGGCACTGACCAGACGAGTGTGTGTGTGCGCATGTAAGGAGGAGAGGGATACTAAGCAAACTGAGTCCGACTGTTGACATGTTTCTGTTGATGCTACCAGCTTGGTGTCAAAATACACATTTTAAGCACAATTAAACACAACCAGGGCTTTTGTTTGTAAGYGACAAAAAAAGGCAAAATCAAGACAAAATCTCAGGTTCAACTTGAACCTGAAGAAGCTCGAACTTCAAGCTTCTTTGAAGGCTCACCTGGACGTTTGTGTTGAAGCTGAGTCAGCATCCACAACATATGCCTGTTTTTTTCATTTGTCCATAATAAACATATTCTGCATATTTAACAATTCGCATATCAAAACTCATTCAGGAAATGGGTGCTATGTTTGTTTTATGTAACTTTATTTTTTTTAACTTTACTTTTAAAACATTTYTTCACAGATCCCTAAAAATCATTGTTCTTTGAAACTGATTTTTCTTGAGCTACTTTTAGCTTTAAAGTGTCCTTGACAAGTATATCCTTCTAAAGATTGAAAAAAAGTCAAAGAAAATATTTATATTTAAGAAACTTGATATAAAAACACATGATTTTACATATTTCGTCACAAAACTGGCATATTTTGTTTTGAACTTGACCCAAAGTGAAACAGGAAGTGACATCAAAGAGGAACTCTTGAAGAAAAGGTTTATATTTATTGAAATATTTGAACTCTGGCACTTCTTCATCTCTCTGATAGACTCTAAATAATTTAAAGAAACATCAGATTCTGTGTTGTTATTGTAGCAACGTTTTGTTTACATGCAGACATTCCCCTTTGACATCACTTCCTGTTGCATCAAATGCAAATATCTCAGCAACTGTTCATCTCAGTAACGTGATTTTTTTTTTTTGCAATATGCTACCAGTGTTATCTTTCCAAATATGCATTCATATTTGTTATAATAATTTCATGTCACAGGCACTTTAGGTAATGTCACTTTTTAGCCATGGTTCTGTAAAATGTAGAACTAAAAAAGTGTTTTTCCTCCTTTTAGCTACTGTTCTGCTTCACTTTTGCTACTTTTAGTTACATTTTTGCGTCTGTTTGATCACTTTAACCTCGTTAGGCTCATTTCAGCTCCTGTTTTGATCATTTAAACCTCCATTTTGCTCAATTTAGCATTTTACGGAATAGTTTCCGCTTCATTCAGTGTTCATCTTTTCCCCCTCAGTAAGTTGTGTTTTTAAACCAATTTCCAAAGAAAAGCATGTTTTTGACATTTTCAGTAAAAAAAAACACTAAAAAGGTGGTTTGTTAATTTATTTAAAAGAGGATGTCATTTATTTCATTGCTTGTTAGTTTATATATATAT
>NW_013952969.1:155698-156954 GCF_001266775.1 Austrofundulus limnaeus
ACACACACACACACACACAAACACACACTGTGTATAAACCACTGGTTTAATTTGAGATGAAAAACAAACCATGAAAACATTTTAGAGGACAAAATAATGATAAAAATAAAAAAATAAGGTCACACTTTTGAAATTTGTTTCAGTCGAACCACTCAGTGACTCAGTTGTTCCCTAGAAACCCTCAAGGCCGAACCTGTTGACTCAACAAACATACCAGCAGAGGCCAGGGCGGGAAATCCCTCAACACACACACATACACACACACACATAGGACCGGCCCATTGCTGACTCTGTGGGCCGGGTTTCTGCTCCCAACTCTGCGGTAACAACTCATGAAGCCTACGTGGCTTTAATACAAAACAGATCTCTGTGAATGAAAGATCTGACACGAATGGCTGCAGCAAGAGGAGGCACACATCCTTTACTGAACACAACAGGTTCAGTGAAAGAAGTGTGTGTTTGTGTGTGTGTACAGTATGATCGACCATCTCCTGTCTTCAGCTCACTCTGCCTCAGGCAAAAAAGAAAAAGTGAAGCATCATTAAAGCTCCCACTTCCCTGCAGAACAGACACCATCTGGTAGTTCCATATTCACACTGTCAAAAACAGAAACTAAATGTGCATCACAACAAAAACAGCAGATATATATATATATATTAACCCACCACGATTTAGTCAGATCTTTCCATGCTTCACTTTTTCCTAAAAGGCAGTGGCGTTAATAAACATCTGCTTTGCTTTCCATATAAAAGCTACAAAGGAAAAAGGGGAAAAAAAAGGAGTGGACCTAACATTTTATTTTCCATTTCTGAGCTTTAAGCGGTCAGAAATGATGTCTGACTCAGTGTGTTGGTAACAAATCTGCATTGTCGACCCGACTTTTGCCACAGGCTGTGATTCATCCAAGAGTTACCTCATGGAACGTATTACCTAAAATAAAAATTTTAAAACGAGTCATGCAGGAGGCATGAAACTGAAGCTTTTTGTTGTCTTCATTATGCGCCAAAAGATGACCGTTTCATCCTCTGCCTTGCACTTTCTGCTAAAGGGAATAAAAAGTTAGTTAGCTCAATCTGATGGGGGTCTGAGCAGTGAGTCATGGACCAGTGGGTGTGTGTCGGGAGGCCTCGGATCACGTGAGCCAGGGGATTCCAGCAGCAGCTCTGTGATGTGAGGGATGACTCTCCTGACTGTCAACCATCTGCATCTGTTTGACATCTGCACCCAGGATGACTCCTCTGTGCACACCATGGGGG
>NW_013952969.1:157159-158821 GCF_001266775.1 Austrofundulus limnaeus
AGGGGATCATCTACAGCCCCTCTGATGGTCCTTGCGCCACACATAAATAATTCACTGAGGTTTGAATCGAGCCTCATCGACGCCTGCAACAAATCCTCTGCAGYATTACATAACTATAGTTTTTAATGTGACCAGGGGCCAAACTMAATCAACATGCTCCTCGCTGTCTACTACTAGGACACCTTGTGACACATTTAGACCTGATGAAGCCACAGGGTCTCCAGATTAGAGGAGGGGAGGCTTTTAATCCAGTGTATGGGGTAGGAATGAACTTTAAATTGAATTTAGCCCATTTTTAACTGAGTGGGGAAAAAACGCCTTCAAGGGCTAGTGAAGGTCCTTTTGAGAACTCCCCACTTGCTCGTGAAGACAGCTAATGGTGCGTGACACGATTTAAAGCTGCTATTCGAGCCTTTGTGACACTTTTAGGCAGCAGTGTGACCTGGAGGCTACAGCAGCCTGCTGTGGAGATTTACAGACGCTGTAGTGCAATCACTGCGGACCTTTGTTCCGAGCCGAAAACAGCCGAAAGAACGCGAGAGCGAAAACGAAAATAAGGCACACATAACGAGCTGTCAGTGAAAGATTTTCATTCAGCACTATATCACCAGGAAGCGAGCCTCCTCTTCCTCCTTTCACTGCGGAGCGGACTATTTAACGCACCGCCGAAACAAACCGCCCTGCTTTCCCTTCCTCCCCACCACCACCACCACTTTCCGGGCTCACCTCTGGAAGATATTCCACAGAAAACTCTGGTCCGGGGGAGCGTTGACGTGCGGGGGAGCTCTGTACGGGCTGTGATACGCCATTTTTTTTTTTTAGAAAAGGAAAACAAAAGAAAAAAAATAAAACTAATCAAAAGGGGTCGAGTTGTGAGTGTTTGGCGCTGCGTTTCCTTCCGCAGGAGTTCTTCTTCTTCTCAGCTGCTTCTCAATCAGACTTCAGCACGCGACCTTACTGCCTGCCTCCTCCAACACGGAGGGCGTGGCTAATTAGTTCACCACTGGTGACGTAACTGCTCCGTTTCTTTTTCAAATGGTTAAAAATAAACTTTGGAAAAAAAAAACTACGGGTTGAGTAAGTAGTGAGCGCTCATTTCCATTTCGTGAGTGGATGTTTCAATTAAACACTAGAAAAACGGAAACAAAAACAAAGTGTTCTTTAAGGGATCTTCCCTCTAATTAACTTGTCAATCGAGAGGTTGTGAGTTCGATCCCAGCTTTCCCCTCAGCCAATCAGGAAGTTGAGAGATAACATGTTTAAAAGTCTGAATCCTGTTGTAGTTTCTTCTTTTATGTATTTGAAATCTTACTATTTCCTCATACTTTGTTTTTTAACAATTCTCAGCTGTAAATATGGTGGTCTGAAGGTAAAGTTTAATTGTTGTCAAAACTATGTTAAATAAAAAAAAACAGCACAAACACAGTTCTATTTTATTTTTTCATTTTAAGCTACTTTTAACCATTGTTTTGCTCTTTTGGGTTCTGTTTCTATTTTTAGTTTTTAAGCTACTTTTTAAATCAGTTTTACTTTTAGTGTTACTACTTGTTTTGATGACATCTTTAGCATTTTGAGACTTTTAGCTGCTTTTGTTTATTTGAGCACGTGTTTAGCAACTTTTAGACTATTTTGCAGATTTAGGCTGCTTTTTCAACTCTTGCT
>NW_013952969.1:158906-162599 GCF_001266775.1 Austrofundulus limnaeus
ATATTTTGCTCTTTTTAGCTTTTATGTGGCTCATATTTAGCATTTCCTTTTTAAGTTTAAAACATTTTTTTTTTTTAGCATCAGCTCCTCTTTTGGTACTTTTAGCTTCTAACTTGGTAATTTTGGCAACAACCTGGCTGCTTTAGTTTCAGCTGTTGTTTTGCTCCTTTGTCATCTAGCTACTGTTCTGCTGCTTTTAGTTTTTAGCTTGCGTTCATCTTGTTTTAGCTTTGACAGCAAATCTTAACACTCAACATTTAGAATAAAGTTAAATACTGTGGATCACACTCCATTTTTCTCATAATTTTCGTTCAGTTTACGTTTTTCCCAGCAGTCTTTGAACGCTTCATAGAAGTTCATTTTCAAAGGAAGCCTCGCTACGCGCGAAAACTACGGCGCGAATTTCTTTACTAAATACTTTTGACACAGACTACCTAWAATTAAAAGGAGGCTAATAAGTCTAATACACGATGTTTTATTACCCAGAAGTACTCCAACGTAGCACTGGATGTTTTTCAACAATTTGGTGAGTTTAACTTTGCTAACTTTGAAGTAAGCTAACAAGGGCTAACGTAGAGCTAACTAGCACAGAATGCTAGGTTGTAGCAAAAGGCGCTAAACTAAATAATCATCACATCTAAATTGTTTCTTTGTGTTTTGCAATTTAGGTTCGCAGCTACCAGAGGTTACCGGGTGACTCGCAGGGATTTTCTCAAAGTTAATGTAGACTTAACCTGGTAATATATTTATTTATTTATTTGTGCTATTTTGTTGCTGAGCTAACCTGCTCTGTTTTATAGCACATGATGATGTGAAATAAAAGGTTGGGTTTTATTTGCAATAAAATATGTTTAACTCTAAAGCTAAAGGGAAACAATTCTCAAATCTTAATTACAAATGTATTTATTTATTTATGTAGCGGATGACATTGTTCAGAAGATATTGTCAATATTTAACATTTTTAGCCTTTGAAGTTGTTGAAAACATTTGATGCAATGGACGTAAGTAAGTAAGTAAGTAAATAAATAAATAAATAAATAACATTTTTATTGGACTTTGAGAGGTTACTGTTTTGGGCCTTAAGGTAAAATAAAGTGTGCACAGTCATTTTAAAGGTGCCTAAAGGTTTAATTTTGTTTTGTGAAATGTCCACAGCAGAGACATTTTGGATTATGTGATGGCACAAGTTCCGGCGCCGCTGCCCAACCAGCCCAATCCTCGCTTCTCCCTCTACCTGTCGTCGCAGCTGCAGTATGGAGTGGTGGTGGTCTACCACAAACAGTGTGGCTATCTGCTGGGTGAGAAAAGAAAATAAATAATAACAYAAAGCAAAATGTCGGCGTCTCTYGTTTGCATGGTCTACGTGCAAACAAACATTAACATCTGAGACATGAAAACACAGTCTAATGTTCCAGCTTGTAGCAGACGGAGCATTGTGGCTGTTGTGGTGTTAAACACAAATGCGTTGCTGACTCACTCTGGCTCACTCGGCGTGATCGGCAGGCCAGCATGGAGCCGATGAACGAACACGATCAAACGCAGACTTGATTCATCTGGGCTTTAATTACACCCTGACACTGACGCCGCATCCAAATGATGTGCAATCACACTGCTCTCAGGGGTTGATGAAAACAGAGAAACACTGCGGGACGATGAGCAGCGAGTGAATGATAAGACCACAGCCAGAGTCTCTTCTAATTACATTTTCCAACATGTTAAACAGTGTTTTATAGATTCTCCTCCTACGGGAACTTTTAACTCCTTTTTCTGTTCTTCAGAGGAGACTCAACACATCGTCAACCGCCTGCTGCGCACCAAAACTGGCCTGCAGATCGACATGGCTGAAGCTGACAGGTCTGTTTGTTAAAAAAAATAAATAAATAAACAAATAAAACATGATATTTGATCTGGTCTGAGTCTAAAAGYTTTCTCAGGAATATTTATTAGAGGTTATTTGAGGACCACAGTTTTCTCCCTGAATCTGTTCGTAGAAATTAAAATAAACGTACTTTTTTAAAAATATGCAGGGATGARCTCTGATGATAATAAAATTGTTGCSTCCCTTCTTGTTTCCTGTCAGGATGACCTTTGACCTCGCCGATGGCCTGAACCTGATGGAGGAAGCAGAGGGAGCTCATGACCCTTTCTTTGGTCTCATGAAGTCCCCGCAGCTTCCCAGCCCCAATAAAATGCAACAGGTACATAAAGTACACACTGTTACTGTAAATACTGTGTATCATGCAGTATTTATAAGCTTTATAACAAAACACGACTCATCCATCCTGTCAGATATTTGCTAATTATTGTAGCGATAATTAAAATTTCTCCTTTAAAACCAACATCTATTTTATAGTAACTGACTTTATTTATAAAGCTGTCATCAGTAATGCTTCCATTTCAGTCACATATTACTTTAAATGAAACRACATTCCTCCTGTTCGACATAAACCATCAAATGTTTTGATCTAATAGTTTTATGGAGCTCAGGTTTGGGTTTTTGTTTGTGAGTTTGAACCAATCAGAGCAGAAACAAACTGCTGCTCACTCTGGTCTGTAAACAGAGCAGACGTGGTCGACCTTTGTCCTTCCTAAAGTTACGTAATCCTGTGTACTTATAGAAAAAACACACTTCGTTAAAAATGCTTCGACACAAAGGACAAGTCACCTGAGGTGTTGTGGAGTTAAAGGGATAGTYCCGACCTTTTCAGGGTTTCTGTAGAAACATTTTAGTTTTAGGTCTTAAAATATAATTAATTATTAATTTAGTATGTTTGTTCATTCATTGCATTTCCCTTCAACCTTTTTCTTTATTTTAACAAACTGATGGACTGCTTTGTTTATTTATTTTTTTACAAATTGGATCAAACTTGAATGAAAGGCAAATAACTTGTTTTTTGTAATTCAAGTAGATCTTAAATTTCAGTGTCTCCAGTCTAAAGAAGTCGTACCATTTTACAAAGCTTCACACCGTCGTCAGTATGAAATTACACAATGATTTACAAAGAAATTAACTGTTGGTTCAGAGCAAACGTTACTGCAGCAGCAGCTTGCTGTGGCACAAACATAAACCAGGTGTGACATCGTCTGTACGCAGGTGGAGTGTATCAGCATGGGTTCGGAGGTGTTGCCCTTCGTCGAGTTGAGTCTCAAAGAAGACGGTGAGTTCTTTTTTTAATTATGACGTCATTAATAACAGAGAAATGTCTGCTTGTGAGCRTTTACAGCATAAAGRCTGTGTCCAGATTCAGGCGCTGCGTCCTTCAGAGGTCGACTTTGAAGGCAGATTATGTCCTTTAAAGGCAGATTATGTCCTTTAAAGGCAGATTATGTCCTTTGAAGGCAGATTACATCCTTTGAAGGCAGATTACATCCTTGGAAGGCTGAATTTGAAGGCAGATTATATCCTTTGAAGGCAGATTACATCCTTTGAAGGCTGAATTTGAAGGTAGATTACGTCCTTTGAAGGCTGAATTTGAAGGTAGATTATATCCTTTGAAGGCTGAATTTGAAGGCAGATTACGTCCTTTGAAGGCTGAATTTGAAGGCAGATTATATCCTTTGAAGGTTGAATTTGAAGGCAGATTACATCCGTTGAAGGACGCAGCCTCTGTGTTGGACACAGTCATGTCTTGATATTGTAGAGCCAGAGGTAGATGTGGGAAAAAGTCAATCTGTGGATGAGAGCAGCAGGAG
>NW_013952969.1:162672-165354 GCF_001266775.1 Austrofundulus limnaeus
ATTATATCCTTTGAAGGCAGATTACATCCTTTGAAGGCTGAATTTGAAGGCAGATTATATCCTTTGAAGGCAGATTACATCCTTTGAAGGCAGATTATGTCCTTTGAAGGCAGATTACATCCTTAGAAGGCTGAATTTGAAGGCAGATTATATCCTTGGAAGGCTGAATTTGAAGGTAGATTATATCCTTTGAAGGCAGATTACATCCTTGGAAGGCTGAATTTGAAGGCAGATTATATCCTTTGAAGGCAGATTACATCCTTTGAAGGCTGAATTTGAAGGTAGATTATATCCTTGGAAGGCTGAATTTGAAGGCAGATTATATCCTTGGAAGGCTGAATTTGAAGGTAGATTATATCCTTTGAAGGCAGATTACATCCTTGGAAGGCTGAATTTGAAGGCAGATTATATCCTTTGAAGGCAGATTACATCCTTTGAAGGCTGAATTTGAAGGTAGATTATATCCTTGGAAGGCTGAATTTGAAGGTAGATTATATCCTTTGAAGGCAGATTACATCCTTTGAAGGCTGAATTTGAAGGTAGATTACGTCCTTTGAAGGCTGAATTTGAAGGCAGATTACATCCTTGGAAGGCTGAATTTGAAGGCAGATTACGTCCTTTGAAGGCTGAATTTGAAGGCAGATTACATCCTTGGAAGGCTGAATTTGAAGGCAGATTACGTCCTTTGAAGGCAGATTATGTCGTTTGAAGGCAGATTACATCATTTGAAGGCATATTACATCCTTGGAAGGCTGAATTTGAAGGCAGATTATATCCTTTGAAGGCTGAATTTGAAGGTAGATTATATCCTTTGAAGGCAGAATTTGAAGGTAGATTATATCCTTTGAAGGCAGATTACATCCTTTGAAGGCTGAATTTGAAGGTAGATTATATCCTTTGAAGGCAGAATTTGAAGGTAGATTATATCCTTTGAAGGCAAAATTTGAAGGTAGATTATATCCTTTAAAGGCTAAATTTGAAGGTAGATTATATCCTTTAAAGGCTAAATTTGAAGGTAGATTATATCCTTTGAAGGCTGAATTTGAAGGCAGATTATATCCTTTGAAGGCTGAATTTGAAGGCAGATTATATCCTTTGAAGGACGCAGCCTCTGTGTTGGACACAGTCATGTCTTGATATTGTAGAGCCAGAGGTAGATGTGGGAAAAAGTCAATCTGTGGATGAGAGCAGCAGGAGTTAGAGATAATCTTTATGGATTATGTAGCTGAACYGAATCACTGAAGATCTTCCAGACAAACTGCTCACATCTTTGCTCCAGCCCAGGTTGTGCTGATTGTTCGCTGGTTGTGTTGTTGTTGTGGTTGTGTTGAAAGCAGGTTTCGTCTCGCCTCCGGCCTCCATCACCATGACGGAGAAGGAGCCGGTCGTCCTGAACGCTGCTGAGGTAAACTGTCTGTCACCAGAACCGACTCGTCATCGTTTTATTTATTTATTTATTTATTTATTTATTTATTTATTTAAGACGTGACAGATGTCCCGGAGAATCACAGAGACGAGACAACAACCTTGCATCGACGTCATCTCCGCTTAACGTCGCTGCGAACGTGTTCTTTTCAAAACAAAAGAGCTGGAGCAGATTATTATAATAATAAAATTAATCCTAGTTTTGTAAATGATGATTATTTTAAATCACCTTAAAGTTTTAAATTACAGTTTTATTAGTGCTCAAACTGTGTTTTTAGCTCTAAATCTCCAAAGCTTTGTCTTCTACGGTTAGTTAGCTGTTCAGTGAGTGGAGATATTTTGCTAACAGACAGGTAAAAACATTAATAATGTGAGTTTGTGACACTTCCATGTTTAATGTTTCCTCGCTGCGTCTCCTCATTCTGTCCCTCAGAGACACAAACGTCTCCTCCAGCTGACGAGGTCCGGTCCGCTCGATCCGGTCCGACTTAATTACATCAGTCTGTGCTGTGGCTTCGTTCAGAGGGACATGTTGCTCACGTTAGCTCTTCCTGCTCGTCTCTGCAGCTTATTTTAGCTCCGCTGGCAGCACAAAGCCACGCCGCGTCTCACTTCGTTTCTTTAATCTGGTTTYATTGTGTGATTTATTKGATTTTATTTTATTTTTGTGTGTCAGTGTTTCGAGGGAGATGACCTTCCYGAACCCACGGCCGCAGACATCGACTTCCTGATAGATCAGCCTGATCAGTTTCACCCAGGTGTGTGCGTTAAAGGGACGACTGCATGTCGCCCRCTGCCTTTCCCACAAGAGCTTCTTCTTCTTTTGATCTTAAAAATCCTTCATTGTTGTCAGATCTTACATCAGGGATGACTCTCAGCTACTCCCACCTAAGATTTGAGCTCAGTTCCTTAAAAAAAAACAACAGTTATAATCATTTTTGTGGCGCTGGCAGCCATCTTGTTCAGTGTTTTAATGYACATTCATGCAAGTTTGATTAAAGTTCATCCAGTGAGAGTTGAGATATTTTGCTAACAGACAGGCGAGGCTTTATAGCTCCCATAATCATATTTATTTTTTAGCAATTTTTTGCTACTTACAGCTAATTATTTTTGCTTTTCCATCTATCTTTTTAGCTCTTTTTGCTACTTTCTGCTATTTTTTTTTTTGCCTTTTTTAACTACTTTTAACTTTTTTTGCTATTTTTGCCTTTTTTAGCTACTTTTAACATTTTTTTGCTATTTTTGCCTTTTTAAAGC
>NW_013952969.1:165773-171634 GCF_001266775.1 Austrofundulus limnaeus
TCTGTACACAGTTAAAATAATTATACTATTTAATATTTTATGTTTAGTTTGATGAGTTTGTTTCTTTTAATTTGTTTTTTGCCATCYAATAAATAAATAAAAACGTTTTCGGTGTAAAGTTGGTGTTTTGAAGAGCTGATGTCGTATTTGTAACACAAAGCTTGAGTTTAGAGTTTAAATATTTATAACAGAACGAGATGTTTGAGTAAATCTGGGGAAATTCGATCGTTTCAGCTCCTGAAGTAGAAGTGGACAGGAAGCAGAGCGGGGACAGGACCAGCGACCAGGAGGACATGTCTTCTATCAGACCGTGAGCCTTGAAACTAAAAAAATAAAAAAATAAATTGATGGTTTAATAAAACGAGTGTTTGAAGATGTCCTCCTGGCTCTTGGTCTGTCCAGTTTGAAGGAGACAAAGCTGGGGACGGACTGGGACAGCGAGTGGCTGCTGGACCAGCAGGACACTGGGGCTGCTGTGGAGAAGACGCCTCCTCGCCAGGTGCTGTCGAGYGAGGTGGTCGTAGAGCAGCCTGCAGGAAGTCCCAGTGAGGAGGTGACGACCTTTGACCYGAGGAACAGGAAACAGAGGGATTAATTAACAAATTAAAAGCATGACGTGGCTGGCTGTTTGTCCTCAGGTTGTCCCTCCTGTGAGGAAGAGGCAGCCAGGAAGACGTGGACGTCAGCTGGTCTTCGCGGACGTGACGACTCAGATCTCAGACGAAGCCATGCAGGAGCAGATCAGAAACCCGCTGATCCAGACGCAGGAGCTGGTGCGCATCTGCAGTGTTTTTATTATTATTATTATTTAGTTTGTAAAAGCTGAGACACTCAGTTTCATTTATTGAAGCACAAAGTTGAAGAAATGCTTGACTGGATGATTGAACTCCTCTATAACCTAAACATCTCTTTCCAAGTGTCTGAGTTTCAGTTCATTAAACCTCAGCTTTACGGTTCTTTTCCTCCTCGATTACATTGATTTTACTTTGCATCTTTTTTTTTCTCCCCGCTTCAAACAGAAATATAAAAACACTGTGTTCTTTAAATCTTGTCCTTTCAGAATAAAGTGCTGGTGGACCTTAAGAAGCTGACCATGGAGGCCTCCCCTGCTCAGCTCTACGGCGCCCCCTGCTGTAAATGTCAGTACCGACAACCTGACGCTGATTTCACATGATGGAGTGTTTTAAAATGGAAATTAACTCTTTAATTGAGCTAGTGGAATGAAACAACTSCTGACCTCTGACCCCTCTGCAGCTCTCACCCAGGTTGATCTCCTSTCTCTGTGGAAACAACTAGCCTCCATCGACAAGCTGCAGAGAAGCGAGGAGACGCCAGGAGGGCAGGACATGGAGATGGTGAAGTTTATACGTATATACATATATATAAAGCTGCTGCAGGCGGCTTCAAAAAGTATAAAAGTTACAAAATCCAAACATCACAGGACACTGATTCTGATCGAGACAAATGTTTTATATAGGAAAAAAGGTTTTTAAACAATAGAAATGACCCTTTTCTGTTGAAATGGCAGCATGATGGATCAGTGGTCAGCACTGATGCTTCACAGCAAGAAGGTCCTGAGTTCAGTCTGTATGGAGTTTGTTTGGAAAGAGATCAGTGATCTCAATGACATCTGCCTGTTTAAAGAAAGGTCAATGAATTCATAAAATTTAGTGTGAATGCAAAAAAAAAAAAGGTGAAAGTACCAAAAAATAGCCAAAAAAGAAAAGATATATATCTGAAAGTAGCAGAAAATGACTAAAAAAGGAATAAACAGCTCAAAAAGTAGCCAAAACAGCAAAAAAAAATAGATGTAAGTAGCAAAAAATGCTTTAAAAAATGGTAAAAGTAGCAGAAAAAGCAAAAAATAACTGAAAGTTGCAAAAAAATTATGGAGCCTGTCCGGTGACATGGAATAAATTTTTTTTCACACGGCCACGAGATAATTAACGCGTGCGCACGTGATAATTATGTCATGGCCACCACGTAGCTAATTATTGTTGTCATTTCCATGCAGACTGTTCATTGTTTACATGGACAAGTCTGAATTAAACTAATTTATTTTGATTTTTATAGAATGAAGGGCGCTGCTAAGTCAGCACCTTATAAGCATGAAGCTGTTTCTTAGCTTTATGTGCTGCAGATATAAGTCCCAGGTGACAACTGGAGTTGTTTATTTGTTGAAAAAGATTTATTTATTTATTTTTTTTTTGACACTCAACTTTCAAAAGTTGCAGCTGCGGAAGGAGTCGGAGTTATGCTGCGTTCAGGAACACAGTAAAAAATCTGTTTCCCGACACTCAACCATTGTTCATTGTCATTTCATAAATAGCCTACTGTGATCCATTTATATTRTCATACACCAAATAATAATATGTGTGCATATTTAAACAGTTAAAAACAACAGCTACAGGCTATACTGTATATATATAATCTGACTCCAATATTGTCTATCACAACAAGGCTGCTCAAACTTAACCCATTAATTATCGCGTGCGCACGCTTTATTATTTTGTGGCTACGTGAATTTTTTTTTTGTATGTCACCGGATGGGCTCCGTAAAAAAATAGCTAAAGGTAGCAAAAAAAAAACATCTAAAAAGGTAGATGAAAAAGCAAAAATAAATAGCTGTAAGTAGCAAAAAAAATGTTAAAAGTAGCAAAAGTTAGCTGAAAAAGCAAAAAAAAAAATAGCTGAAACAGCAGAAAAAACACTCAAATTACTAGTAAAAAAAGTAAAGATCATGTTTGCTGAATTAAGCAGAAAATAGCTGAAATTACCAACAAATTAGATGAAATTTACGAAACAAAAACAAGTTTTAAAAAAGGCTGAAATTAGCAGAAAGCAGCTGAAAGGAGCATTTAAAGCTTAAACTAGCAGATGGAAGTCTAAGTAGGTAGACAGAAGCTGAAATTAGTATAAAGTAAACACCAAAAGGTTTGAAGGAAATTCTGTTTATTTACAACGAAACAAAAAAGTGGCTAAAAATGAAATATTTCCAGCGTGAATCCTAAATCATCGTTTGAATCTTTCACTTCCCTGCAGCCACTCAACGAGTCCGGACTGCAGTCCTCCGAGGGTTCCAGTGAGTCCTCCTCGTCTCTGAACACAAATATCAGTTTCCTGTTTGTCAAACCTGGAGCTAACCATCAGTTTGTGTGTGAACAGCTGTGTCGGACCTGGTGCTGGACCGGTCCAAAGGGGACCGGAGCGACTTGATGATCCCTGTCAACAGGAGGTGGGTGTCTGATGGACTGGTGGACCAGTGGGTGGAGGAGGAACTGAAACCTGTGTGTTTGTAGGTCTCCTCAGGACATCCAGCCCCCGATGGAGCCGATCCTGGAGGAGCCCATCGACCTGCCGGAGGCTCCGTCAGACATGGAGGACAGGAACAGGTTCTTTACCTTCTCCCMTTTATTCACCCAACATTAATGGGTTTTGATTCTGAAGCRTCTTCTGAATCCTTCGCTCTCGCCTGCAGCTGGGTCACCTCCACCCTGCAGCTGCGCCACGAGGTGACCTTCGGCTCGGTGCTGCCCCCGGAGGCCGACCGCTTCACTGCGGCTCAGAAGTTCCACAAACTGCTGGGTGAGGACAGGATGACGTGCTCTTTTGTTTTTAATAAGTAAAACTACTTCATGGTAATGTTTGTCGTCTCCAGAGCTGCTGACAGCCAAGCAGCTGGCCGCTCATCAGACCGAACCGTACGATGACATCATCATTACTCCAGGAGGCGGGCTCAAGATGGACGACTGAGCACGGCCAACYTGTTTTACTGTTCGAGTTCAAATGAATATTTTACCTTTTTTTTTTACTAACATTTGTAGTTTTAAACCGTTTTTAAAAATACACAATTATTGATCCCTGTATTATTTTAACACGTTTTAAGATTGAAGTGTTTTAAGTTTGTTTTTAAGWGTTTTAACTTTTAATAAAAAGTTTTTATAAACAGACCAAAGTTCACTTTTATTTTGAATTTTTTTCTCRTGTTCCGACTTGAGTTGCAGGTTTTGGGTTCGGTTCTGACGTCACGCCTCAGTAACAGAACCCGACCGCTTGTTTGTGTCACCAGAGAGAGAGAGAGTCCTGATCCGAGGTCAGCGCTGCACAAACCCTCATTCACATGGGCCCGCTGGAATCAGAACCATGTCGAACTCCTGCGACAGAACCGGGCCGTGCCAGGACATATCCCTTTCAACGATACGCAACGTTTCCATCCAGAAAAGTACACAACTCTGTACACAAACTTTAAAAAAAGCAAGGCATTTTTTGTTTTGTAATAGTGGTTTCGCTGGAGTTTTTGAGGTATTGCACCGGAGAACACGGTTAACAAACGGATCAGAACCGGGAAGGAAAGGTCAAGGTTCGGGGATCTGTTCGAAACTGAACCCAAGGTCAGGTTTTATTTTCTGTCTCATCTGCACACAACAAAAAACGAGACCTTAAAGTCACATAGTTAAGACAACAGTGTGGTTTCTCCCCTGAGATCATCCATCATTCAAAACTCTGACAGTTTAATAAAACTAACAGCTGAGTGGCACATTCACACCAGCTGCTTATATCAGCCGTCTCACACACWCAAACACACACAGAGGACAGATCTGGTCCCGACTGAAGACCAGTCTCAGCTCCAGGACTCAAGCTGGCGGCGGACGAGAAGCAGGGTTTGTTGGAGAAGGGGGACGCGGAGCGGGGCGTGATGGTCCGGGTGGAAGTGGAGCAGGAGCTGCCCATGTCGGTGACGCTGCCCATCGAGGTGCAGACCGACCCGGCGGGCCAGCCCTTCCCCTTCCTGGACACCACGCTGGCAGACCTGGGCATCCAGGAGTGAGTTTTAGAGACCTTTGATTGGGGCGGGGCAGGGAGTCCAGATTAAGAATGTGTTTTTTGTCTGTGTGTTTGTGTGTCCAGGTCTGACGTGAAGGAGAGGGTGGTGTGGGTCGACACCAAGAAGACGCAGGTCAAGAAMAAAACCGGGAAGCTGAAGGAGAAAGAGATCACCGTTCTGGAGGCGAGTTCATGAAGCCGAGTGCAAAAAACAAAAGGGTTGCCAGGTAAAAAAAAAATGGGTTTGAACTTTGCAGGTTCGAGTGAAAGCCAAGAAACCCGGAGACAAGCAGGTCCAGGAGGTCCTGTACAGCACCGAGGCCCACACCGACCGCTCCTTCTGCCGCACGGGGATCGACATYCAGCCCTGGAAGCAGAGGCAGGCAGGTCTGAGATCAGAAACACTGAACTACATTACCCATGAGGCCCTGCTTCAGCTGGTTTCCTCACTGTCTGCCAGTCCAAAACCTGCTGAAACTGGGACTGTCAACGGCTGGCCCACAGGCCACTTCAAGGTCACTCGGTTCATTATCCTGGTCCCAGCATTAAAATTAAGTCTTGACATAAAAATAAGTTATTAAAAACAACAGATAAACAAAWTGGGATAAAACAAAAATCAATACTAAATTCTAACATTTATTGGTATTTTTACATTAGGACAAATAAAAAACATAATTCTTAAATAAAACCACTTTAATTTGCAGTCTTCCGTTAGTGGAAAAGGTAATAACAGGGTTCCTACAGTTAGAGTTAAATTTAAGACTTTTAATGCCAATTAAAAATTTAAGACCAATTTTATAACGAACATAAATGACAAAAAATAAAAACTGTGACAGAAACTCATGAATCAAAGTATTTTTAGTTGAAGTATGCAAATATTACTAATAGACCAATTTTATCTCACTGCTTTTTCATCAAATATAGCAAAAATTTTCAGTTTTAAATTTAATTTAATTTCTGGAAATCCTCTAACAACCTGAAGATTTGGAGTTTTAGGACCCACAGTGGGGTCTTAACCACAATTTGCTGTAGATGAA
>NW_013952969.1:172043-173493 GCF_001266775.1 Austrofundulus limnaeus
TCTGCAGGAACCCTGAATAAAACATCCCACTTTTTAATAATGAAGCATAAAGTTTATAGAATATAAAAATTAGACTATTTTTTTTCATTAAAGAAAAAAATATATTTATCTTTAGTCAAATATAAACTCAATTTTAGGAGTTCTGTCTTATTTTAATGACTTAAATGCTTTTCTCAACTTAAAAGGTTTTTAAAAAATTGTAATTTACTTGATTTCAGAGAAATTAATGAAGCAGCTAACAGGCTAACAAACTGCTAACATGTTTTAAATATGTTTTACTTCTTGTTTTGTTGATTTCAGTCACAAACTATCATCATATTCTTATTAAAGTTAATTTTGGTCAAGGCTACATGAAGCTGCTGCAGAGGGACCAAATGTGGCTCTGGAACCGTAGGTTGCAGACCTCTCAGTGTCTCAGAAACTAAAAATAAGACCTGGAATTTAAACCAGCCTGAGGGTTTGATTATTTTTTAAATTCTTAATTGAAGATTCTTTTGAAGGAGTGAGGATTGTGAAAGTCTTTCTCCTCTCAGTTCCTCCATCAGAAACCAGCCGACTGACGCCCGTGGAGATAACTGCAGCGTTGGACGTGGACAAGCAGCGGTCCGGATTCACCCAGACCCAGAACCAACSAGAGGTCTGAGGAGGAACCCAATCTCCAACAGGAAGAATGAAAACAGAACTTCCTGTTTSAGTGAACCCCAGCAGAGAATAAATCCTTTTAACCCTTCAGGTTCGTCCACAGCGAGGCTGAACGCTGTTCAACTTCTGCTTTTGTACAAATTTATGTTTGAAGCTTTTCTAAAACTCAGACGTGTCTCTGAAGGTCAGAGAGTCSTTTATAATGAGCAGGAGGGACAGTGTGCTTCTGTTAACACTTTAATTCAGTTTTACACAAACATAAATAAYCCAAAAGGCTCAGAGCCTCAACTGAAGAGAATAAAAATTATGGGAAATAATCTGTAAACTCTTCTTTAATACAGATAAATACAAACCGTTAAATAAACGGTAAAAATTAATTAATCAGATTAAAGGAACAAGAAACCAAAACAGATTAGTTTAACTTCAGATTAAATTTAGTGAAAAGGTTGAATTAATTTCATTCTGGGCAAACAGAAGACAAACGGCCCGTTTCTAATCTCTGGGATTAAAAGTCTTAGTGTTTGGTCTACGAGGCGCTGATCAGCGTGTGGAGCTGAGTCTGCTGCTCCGCAGGAAGAGAGCTCACAGCTGCCTGGAAGTCTGCTCCGCTGTCCTGGACCAGCGCTTTCAGCAGAACCACCAGAACCTTCCGGGTCTCTGTGGAGAGGAATCAGGACAGACGGGTCAGAACACCTGAGCAACAAGAAACTTGGATTTAATCTGATTTTTACCTTCATCGGTTTCTTTGAGTGCAGCGACGTGGCTGCAGGCAGAAACTATGGGCTTCATGAACCTCACAACCTGAATC
>NW_013952969.1:174433-176440 GCF_001266775.1 Austrofundulus limnaeus
TGTGTGTGTGTGTGTGTGTGTGTGTGTGTGTGTGTGTTCACACTCAGACTCACAGTTTTGTTGATGATCAAGGGCAGCAGATCGTTGAGGAACGGAGCGAACTTGTCTGCAGGAACACAAGAGGCCAGCAGGGGGATTCCCTCTCCAGCAAACTCCTGCAGCATGGAGTCGTACTCGGCCTGAAACAGACACACAATGAAGACCTGATCCCAGAGGAGCTTCACTTTCACACCTGCAGCACCACCTGCTGGTCTTCATCATCAGCATCATCGTTTCCACCGTCCTGACAGACCACCTGACGAGACAAAACAAAAACAAACATCACTGCTTGTTCTGACAGTGCATTAGATATTGTTGGATTATTGCTGGATTAGTCATTGTTGGATTATTTATTGCAGGATTATTTATTGTTGGATTAGTCATTGTTGGATTAGTCATTGTTGGATTATTTATTGCAGGATTATTTATTGTTGGATTAGTCATTGTTGGATTATTTATTGCAGGCTTATTTATTGTTGGATTAGTCATTGTTGGATTATTTATTGTTGGATTATTTATTGCAGGATTATTTATTGTTGGATTAGTCATTGTTGGTTTATTTATTGCAGGATTATTTATTGCTGATTAGTCATTGTTGGATTATTTATTGCAGGATTATTTATTGCTGGATTAGTCATTGTTGGTTTATTTATTGTTGGTTTATTTATTGTTGGATTAGTCATTGCAGGATTATTTATTGTTGGATTAGTCATTGCAGGATTATTTATTGTTGGATTATTTATTGTTGGATTATTTATTGTTGGATTAGTCATTGCAGGATTATTTATTGTTGGATTATTTATTGTTGGATTATTTATTGTTGGATTAGTCATTGCAGGATTATTTATTGTTGGTTTATTTATTGTTGGATTATTTATTGTTGGATTAGTCATTGCAGGATTATTTATTGCAGGATTATTTATTGTTGGATTATTTATTGTTGGATTATTTATTGTTGGATTAGTCATTGCAGGATTATTTATTGTTGGTTTATTTATTGTTGGACTAGTCATTGCAGGATTATTTATTGCAGGATTATTTATTGTTGGATTATTTATAGTTGGATTAGTCATTGTTGGATTATTTATTGTTGGATTAGTCATCGTTGGATTATTTGTTGCAGGATTATTTATTGTTGGATTATTTATTGTTGGTTTATTTATTGTTGGATTATTTATTGTTGGATTATTTATTGCTGGATTAGTCATTGTTGGACGTTTCGTTTGTTTTCTCTCACCTTCTTCTTCAGAACATCTCGGATCACGTGACTGATCTCCTTCAGGTGTGACGGGTTTCTGCAGACCTCCTCCTTACAGGTCTTCATCACGYTGTTCATGGTTTCCAGGACGTTCATCACAACCTGCCGCTCGCGGTCCGTTCTCACCGTTCCCACGAAACAAGGCAGAACCAGGTCCAGTAACTTCAGCAGGGCTGCCCAACAACAAATAACGGGTTTAAGTGACATAACCTCAGATCATCATTCATGTCAGCAGTGTGCTGCTGGTGTCAGGTCTGGTTTTACCCTGGTGGTTGGTCTCAGACGGACTCTCAGTCCAAACTTTGTGCTGAGATCGACAGAACTGACCCAAAGCTCCGAGCGCCGCCCGCCGCACGTCCTCATGAGGAAACTACAGAGGATCGTATGAACACATGATCATATGAACACATGATCGTATGGACACATGATCGTATGAACACATGATCATATGAACACATGATCATACGAACACATGATCGTATGAACACATGATCGTATGAACACATGATCGTATGAGCACATGATCGTATGAACACGTGATCATATGAACACATGATCATATGAGCACATGATCGTATGAACACATGATCAGATAAACATACGAACACATAAACATGTGACATTTTATCTACAGCAGGTAAGATGTTGAAAACAGAGCTGTCTCTTTAAAGTGTGAGCGCTCAGCCTGAACTGGGCCCCTCGCCTGATGT
>NW_013952969.1:178195-182554 GCF_001266775.1 Austrofundulus limnaeus
TATGAGCACATGATCATACGAACACATGATCGTATGAGCACATGATCATACGAACACATGATCGAATGAACACATGATCGTATGAACACATGATCGTATGAGCACATGATCGTATGAGCACATGATCGTATGAGCACATGATCGTATGTGCACATGATCGTACGAGCACATGATCATATGAACACATGATCATACGAACACATGATCGTATGAACACATGATCGTATGAACACATGATCATATGAACACATGATCATACGAACACATGATCGTATGAACACATGATCGTATGAACACATGATCGTATGAGCACATGATCGTATGAGCACATGATCGTATGAACACGTGATCGTATGAACACGTGATCGTATGAACACATGATCGTATGAACACATGATCGTATGAACACATGATCGTATGACCACATGATCAGATAAACATATGAACACATAAACATGTGACATTTTATCTACAGCAGGTAAGATGTTGAAAACAGAGCTGTCTCTTTAAAGTGTGAGCGCTCAGCCTGAACTGGGCCCCTCGCCTGMTGTCAGCCAGGATGGAACAGATTCTGGTCCAATGAGGACTTTAATCCCCACACAGACGGGTCCATTTAGAGCCGGACACAAAGCTGCTGAGACAGTAGACCCAGAACCGCAGACCGGGCTGACTTACGTCTCTCAGCTCATAAACCTGCTGGAAGCTGGACTCCATGAAGGGCTGGAAGGCAGAGCTGTTGGAACAGAGCAACATGAAGGTTCAGACCTCAATGATTAATCACAGGAACTTCTCTGCTCTCATTTCACTAGAAAGAAATAAAAAGAGTCAGTTTTAAAAGCGTCACCCTGTGCTGAAGGCGATCTCTCCCAGAGCGTCGCAGGCGTCCTCCTTCTCGTCCATGTAGGCGTTTTCCACACTGAACCTGAAACATGGACCCAGTGTGAGGGACAACGCTCTCGTTCTGAGGAAAACATGCAGCTGTKAGATCATCTACCCTGCAACATCCTGGACATCTTCCTCTGGCTCGTCTTCCAAGAAATGTTCGTCAGCTTTTCCATCTTCCTCCTCCTCGTCTTCATCGTCGAGGAGGACAAACGTCTTGTCCTCTTCCAGGTGAGCCTGGAACAAAAAACCTGAATCTGTCAGGTAAAGTTCTGACTCGTTGGACGTTTGGCAGGACGGCCRTTTCTAACCGTGATGCCTTCGTTGGACTTGAGGGCGAGCAGCATGATGGTGGTTACGGCGGGGAGGTGAGGCGTGAGACACTCGGGGACGACTGTGGACACGGCTGAATACAGGCTGTATCTGAGGACGGAGGGACAAGAAGGCGAGGATTAAAAAAATAAACTGCAGCCAGTTTGTTCTGTGTGAAACAGACGAGACAAGCTACACACGTGCAGCGCCGCAGGTCCGGGTCGTCGATGGTGTCGGTGAGGTTCAGACCCAGACGGATGCATTCTGCAGCCAGAGGACTGAAGACGTCCTGTCCAACGTTACGAGCCAAAACTGACAGAGTGTCTGAGAGTCACAGCAGAAACAACGTGTGTTCGTTAACGTCTGAGTCCAGAATGAAACTAACAAATCCAGGAGGAGAGGCTGGGTTCACCCACCCAGAGACTGAGTCTGCAGAGGCCTCATCTCCTCCGTGGTGGCCGTCAGGAAACCTTTCAGGCTCTCAATGATCGGAGTGAAGTACGGAACCAGCAGCTCTTTGGCAGCGTTGGCTGTGAGACAAAGACTCTGCAGTTCAACATCAGGGCTAAAAACAGGTTTTAGATCAACAAAAGCAAGAACTCTGATATTAAACAGAGGTTGACACACAAGCATTGTTCAGGTTGTYCGACACAACAGATTTTCGTTTCGGACAAACAGATCCCGCCTCCCGGTTGTCCGGTGGACAACCAAGAAAAAAGACCGACATGAAAGATTCCTGCTGCTGCTGTAAAAACAGAAAGGGAGAAAAAACATATTAAAGCTGTCTAGGGTTTAAACTGATGGTTCTTTCACCCAATAGAGAGAAACACAAAGTTTTACCCAATTGGAACAGAGCGAGGCGGGTCATGATGTGACTGAAAGTTCTCGATCCTGGACTATTTTCTACCTAGGATTATGTATTTTATATATATATATGGGTAACCTGTAGGTGTAGAAAAGTTTTAGTAGCAACATTTTTGCTCTCTATTTCAAAGAGGATGAGGAGGAGAATGAGGAAGTTTTACTGAAGCAGCTCCTGAAACAGTCAAACTGCTGAGAACATTTGTATATAATAAACTTTGTATACAGAACAATTTACTTATTAAATTACATTTTTCTTTAGATTATTTTGGATAAACACATTTTGTTGACAGGCTGTCTAAATCCTTATGTCTACCCCTGTTAAAGTAGAGGGGAATAAAAACTCCTCACCTATGGCTCCGATGGCAGACACAGCTAGTTCTTTAACTCTCAGKTTTTCTGCGTTGTGGAGAGCAGACAGCATGATCTCCATCAGGGTGGGCAGGTAAGGCTCGATATCAGCTCCTGTTTAAACAAAAACAGCTCTAAGCTTCAGAGAAAAGGATTCCAGTCATCACTGRTGAACGTCTCGTACCCAGGTTCTCCATGAAGTTTTCTAAAGCGTAAAAAGCTTTAGTCAGGTGTCCGACTTTGGCCTCGTTCAGAGAGGACAGGTACCCCAGCAGCAGAGGCATCAGCTCTCCACAGTACTGATTGATTTCAGGCTGCCATCAACAAACAAAACATTTGATCCAGGTGGTGTTTTCATTTGAAAATAAAGCTCCTCTCAGGGTTTAAAGGTGACGCCACTCACCTGCAGATGTTCGGTGAACTGTCCGAGGGCGAAGAGGGCGGCGCTGCGGACCACCTGGTCTTTGTGGGACAGACTCTGACAGACGGTCTGCAGCACCGAGGACAGCATGCTGCCAGAGACACAGACAGGAAGTGTGAGCGCCTTTTCATCTGCCACGCTCAGAAAACACGAAGGAACTCGTTTACTTTGTGCGGATGTGGTCTGCACATCCTTCAGCCAGCACGGCCAGGCACAGGAGACCACCCTTCTTCTGATACGGGTCCTCGCTGCTCAGGCAGGTCTTGGTCAGGGGGACCTGAGACCAAACAAACGTCTGATAGAACCAGGAGTGACCGCTCTGACRGGATGTTCCAACAGTTTGAACTCACCAGGTGATGGAAGAGCTTCTCTGGAGGCAGGTGAAGAGCCATCGTGTCGATCATCTGAGAACACACAAACACAAGCAGGAGTTTAGAGCTCGGAGCTGCAGAGGGAACCCGTCAGGAGGCGGACTCCTCTGAACCTGAGCGGCGCAGTGTTTGGGACTGTCGTTGTCCAACTCGTCCCCGTCGCTGTCCTCCTCRTCCTCGGGGTCCTGCTCGCCGGCTGGGGGCGCTGCCGTCAGGATGGGGATGATGGCGGTCAGGATGGGGTTCAACAGCTTCAGCTTCAGCACCGCCTGCAGAACAGAGGCATTATGGGAAATGATCTGAACATTAGCAACTCATGAACATCCAATCAAATGTTGTTTAGAGGGAAAGCTGCTGTAATCTGAAGGGATTACGAGTGTTTGTTAAACTGAAAATTCAAACAAATTTGAAGGACAGATGCACTTCAGTAAAAGGTAAAAGACTACGGAATAATCTGGAAAATGATTATAAAACCATTGGATCAATTTATTCCTTTTAATCAAAGAAAAYTGTTGAAGAAATATGAAGTTGTTATTCTGCTGCCTTTCATTTTATTTGATTTGTGTTATTTTGTTGTATGTAATGTGTTTTGTTTTGTTTTGAAAAATGAAATGAATAAATACTATAACAATAACATTTTCCACTTGGATATTTCTTTCTGTCCAGAATCACATTTTCAAAAAGATGCTTTTTACGAGCTCTACCTACTTTACTCTTCAGCCTGATGAGGAAGGTGATGCAGGACAGGGCTTTGACTCGCAGGGAGTCGCTCAGTGACGTGTCCCTGCTCACCTGACAGAAACATGACACACTCTCTGAGCAAACAYTCACAACTAAAATAAAATAAAATAAAACTCGACAGGATTCAGCTTTTACCTCCAGGCAGAACGGAACGATGTCTTTGATGTGAGGGGCGATGATGGACACTTCGATCTCCATCAGCTCAATAAAGACTTCCATGGCTTCYGAGGCCTGGTTCTGTCAGGGACACAAACAGAGCTGAGGATCCACACAGACCTGATCGCTGCAGAAACCTTTAAACTCAGAGCCATAGACTTAAATAAGATCACTAGACTGAGCCCCACCCATACCGTCCACTGTTACAGCATGGAGGAGCAGAAACAGACCAAACAGGGCAACAGCTCACAGCCTCCATAGAAA
>NW_013952969.1:183558-185299 GCF_001266775.1 Austrofundulus limnaeus
AGTTCAATAACTAACAGTGATTACATGGACTTTATCAGATTATTTTAATTTTAAACTGTTACATTATGTTCTGCTCAGATCACATTGAGCTAAATAAGATCAAATCTGCTGACTTCTGAAATGAGACGTTTTCCTGTTTATCTTCTGTTAATAAATCCATACCACAAACAGCTTTTCTGACATAATTTAAAACATTAGATAGATTATATAAACTGTAAAATATTAATAATAATTGGGTTAATGTTATTATTAATAGTTTTAATAATTTCTACATGGTCAGTCCTTTTGTCTGCTCTGTTGTCAACATGTACAGTAATGGGAAATCCAGACTCGACCGTTTAGCGTTAGCCGTTAGCTTCACCGGCCGATCACACGGTCACCTGGTTTCTGAGCACTCCAGCTGTTCTRTAGAACCTCCACACTCGGAGCTTACCTGATCGGCGATGATGAGATGCCTCATAGCCAGGATCAGGTACGTGACGATGTTTCCCATGTGTTTCTAAAAAGAAAAACAAAACGAGGTTAGAAAAGCTTTGGGCAGGTGTTTGTTTCAGGTTAAATCCAGGAWGTTTTGCTCACCATCTCCTCAGTCCCAAGAAAATCTGTTATAGCTGTAAGGCTGAGGATGCAGTAGTATAAGGCCGTCGGGTTTTCATAGTCCTGCAGGGCGGAGCCGAACAGCTGCAGCAGCTGGCAGTAATGAGGCTTGAACGCTTCTGGGTTCGACTCCAGGACCTTATTGAGCAGCAGCAGGCCCACCTGYGTGGAGGAGCGAGTGCTGAAAACCCACGGCAAACAGGAAGYGGGTGGAGGGAACTGATCCGTACCTGTCTGTCGTGAGGGTTGGTGCTCCGCGTGGACTGGTTCAGAAGCTGCAGCAGGGCGGGCCAGTGATCCGGGGTCTCGTGTTTGACCAGAACCGCACACAGCTGAGACAGCGAGTGCTGCACCGTGTGTCTGCAGAGCACAGGTCAGCAGGAAGATGACATCACAGCTGGAGGAGCAACAAACGCCTTTTATCTGCATCTTTGTCATTTATTTAAAGAAAAACTTACTCTGTTTCCTGCATGAAGGCTTGAAGCACCACCRCCTTCAGGCTGCATGAGGAAGAACACATCAGCTTAGACTCTAAT
Organism: Austrofundulus limnaeus; assembly: GCF_001266775.1. Lineage (NCBI taxonomy): Eukaryota > Metazoa > Chordata > Actinopteri > Cyprinodontiformes > Rivulidae > Austrofundulus > Austrofundulus limnaeus. The sequence continues at coordinate 184,692 of NW_013952969.1, forward strand.
CTAAAGAACGTCAAATCAGAGTGATGAAAGGTCCAACCTCTCCCTGTCTTCTGGACCAATCTTCTTCCAGCTTTTCTTCACTCTCAGCCTCAGCATCACGGTGGCCGACTGACGGATCTGTAGAAAAGAAATGGGGTTAAATGAGACGTTAAAATCATCCTGTAATCTAGACAAAACTCAGACTTTATAAACTCCTGTTTTCTTCTCTATTTGCAATTTTGAACAGTTAGGAAAACAGATAAGTTTTATTTGTCTTTACATACAAAAATCACTGAAAATTTTATTAAATTATTTGAGACTACAATGGAACTCTAGGAGATGTATATATCATAAAAACTGACTGACTCTGGTAAGAACTGTTCCTGGAGGACTTCTTAATGTCTGTGATTGTGAGGAGACTAGGCCTGTGACTCAAAATGTAACTTTTTATTGTTAGTTTAGAGAACAATGATAAAGGTTAATTTGCTGGAGAATTATGTAAATGTATGAATTGTTGTTCAAGGAGTTAAACCTTTATTATTATTATTTGTAAACTGAGGATTATTTTGATAGAACTTGTTTATTTGAGGAAAAGGGGTAGATATAAGATTTTTTTCTTGTTCTGCTAC
>NW_013952969.1:185471-187579 GCF_001266775.1 Austrofundulus limnaeus
GTATTCAAAATTACATGCGACAAAATCGCAAGCATCAACAACTCGTCCTAACGGTATTACGACATTTTGCGACTGTGCGGCCAAAGCTGTTCACAACAGTCGCAGCCCAAAAAAACCAACAACCCGCCACCGACGCCGGTACCTGAGGGTTCTGGGAGCCGCTCATGACAGCACACAGGGATGGGATGATTGCTGGGTCATTGAAAGCCTGTTTCAGCCGGACCGTAGCCTGGGGGAGGAAGGAGAAATAGGGTTTTTGTTTTATGCTAGCAGACAAAACAAGAGTCAGTTTGAACCCACCGGCAAAAAGACTAACAACCGTCAGTTCATCAAATGTTCAACTTTTACCAATTTAACCCTTTTTTCTGCGCGTTACCTGCTGAATAACCGCGTTGTCAGGCTCGGTCAGCTGTTGAAGGATCTCCTCAAGTCCCTCCGTCATCTTCATCAGTTGAAATCAACCCTCGGAAAGTTTCGGTAAATTCCGGCGGACCAGGTAAAGTCAGAAAATTAAAGCCGAGTAAAATGATGCGCGAGCTGGCCTCTCTCCTCCGCTCGTCTCGGGGTGTCAAAACAAAACTCTAAAACAAAAGCCGACTTGTGTTTTCGCTGAATCGGTTTCACGAAGTCCGTTCGTGAGGTCTCTGGGACGAGTAGAACCGACGCAGATCGAACAGTTACCGTGGCTCCAGCCTTGCACGCGGGGCACAACCGGCCAGGAGTTCCACGCGCGGTGAGTTAAAGGGACCTCGGATTTTACAGCGTTTAAACCGACGTAACAKAAACAGCGCCACCAGCTGGAGAGGAGGGTTTAAACTAACATAAAACAGTGTTTGTTTATGTTTACAAGTTTTTTTAGTTATGTATTTTATAATTATCTTTCCATAACGTTTTGCATGTAACTACTTCTGCCTAATCCATAATTTTTAAACAGTTAAATTCAGCTCATTCAGGAGATGGCTGCTGGGAAATTTGCTTTTTGTAAATTTTAWACTTTTTTAAAATTTGTAACCTTATTTACAAACATTTTCTACATAGCTATAAGTTGAGATATCTTYAAAACTTTTTTATTTCAAAAAGGCCTTTTGAAATCTGCTTTAAATCCTCGCTGTAACTTTTTTTCTTATGCTACTTTTAATTTTAGCTACTTTTTTCTGTGGTTCTCAGCTACCCTTTTTAACACTTTCAGCTAGCCTTATGCTACTTTAGGCAGACATGTTGCTATTTTTAGCTTTCCTTTTGCTACTTTTAATGACATTTTTGCTTTGTTTAAAACATATCAATGTGACTTTTAGCTAGTTTAATGCTATTTTAAGCTAGCCCTTTACAGTTTTTATTTAGCCATGTGCTACTTTTAGCAAAATAAGGGCCTAATGTTTCCGCTTCCTATACATTTAGAACATTTTGCTACTTTTAGCTTATCTTTTGTTACTTTTGAATAATTTGTTTTAGCTAATCTTTACTGTTAACAAGGTTTTTTCAACTTTTAGCTTTTCATGATATTTTAGTCTTTTTATACTATTGCTAATTTTGTGACTCTTTTGCTACTTAAGCCTTTTACTTATTTAACATTTAGCTAACATTTTGCTACTTTTCAAATCACGTGTTATCGCGAGAATCACAAACGCAGCCGTGTAAGTCAATGTCAAAACAGTCAATTTTTTTTTAAATAAAAATGATAATTTCACTTCTAATATAGTTTCTTTAACTGCGGAATTTGTTCACGTACTATTACAATTTAGTTCAAGTGTTGACATTCCTTGTGTGATTTATTTATTTTTTGTAACAGGGTGATATAGTTATATATAATATTTAATTTATCTTTCGTATTTTACTTTTATGACAGATCGCTCCGTACCATTCAAATAATTAAAAGTTAAATATCAAGATAAGAAGGTCAAGAAGACAGCAGGAAGCATCTGTTGTATCCATAGGAACCAAGACTGCTGCATCGCTCACTTTTATTGGTTATAAAAGTGAAGAAAAAAAACATTTCTTAATGTTTTCTGTTCCTGGAGAGAAGATATGTCGCCCTGATATTTTAGATACAACGGGTTTTGTTTGCAAATTAACTCTTTAATGGTATTCTGCAAGTGAAGGTAAGTTTA
>NW_013952969.1:189786-198910 GCF_001266775.1 Austrofundulus limnaeus
TATATATATACAGTATTTTTCTTGTTTATATGAATATGGTATTTTCATTTGTCCTGATGTGCAAAAATAATAAATAATATAATTCACAATATATTTTAGTTTTATAACATCACTGGCCATAAAGTTTCCTGAAAAGGCCTGGAAAAGGCCCATGAATTAATAATCACAGTAATTTGTTTTGCGGCTCTGAACTCATTTTATTAGTGAGCCAAGTAGCAGAAATGTCTCTTTTGATCATAAATGTTGCAGACTCCTGCTGTAATTGGTCCGGTGAACCAGTGCAAAGCAGGAAAATACCATTAGACCCTCCTTCAAGAAAAAAGCTGAGCGATTCTGCATCACCTGCTGGAGCAGCAGCATCAGCAGCACGCCCAAACTGGATCCCAGCACGGAGGAAACGCGCCACTCGTGGCCTTATTTAAAASACTTCTTCACGTTAAGTGGTTCAAAAAAAAACGACTTGTTGAGATTTGATAAAAGACGGTGGTGAATTTACAGCTTCTGTAGCTGTTGTCACGATCTGTGATGACGCACAGAATCACAAGTCCAAGTGTGAACAGTGTCACAGAGGGTAAACACAACAACATGCACCATTGTTCACTAAAATGACTCAAAATGACTCATTGATGTATTAAAAATACATCTTATCATTTTGTAGACCATTAGGGAATACATTAAGCAAGTACTTGTACTTTTAATACTTTAAAGTTTTAAAAGCAAGTACTAATTTTACTCAAGTAAAAATGTTAATGTAGTACTTTTACTTTTACTAGAGTACATTTTTGACTGTTTATCTGTACTTTCACTTAAGTACAGTGTTTGAGTACTTTCTCCACCACAGGTTAACTCATAAAATTAGTTGAAAATGTTCATCAAATCCAYTTAAATCCATCCAACAGATGCAATACCCTGTAAGTCATCTTAACTAAATAAGAAATGAAAAACAAAACTCTTAAAAACTTTTTGTTTCTAAAGTTAAGTATTTGGTTCTGCACCACTAGATAAAATAACAACTTGATATATTTACACAAATAAATCCACAGACATTTAGATGTTTTGTTTGGCAAATTGCTGATGTTTTGATACTTTTTTTTTACAAATTTGAAAACAATCCGAGCGACAAATGAGGAGGCTGAACCTACCTGTCCTGAGACGTGATTGGCTGATCAGAACACCTCCTACACGCGCGCGGACGCTTCTATAAAAGCATAAAACGCGCGTTGCGCAGCTGCTATTTCATCTTTAACTAGTTTGTGCTTTCATGCATCACAAATGGTCCGCAGCGGGTTAATTTTAAACATTTTAAACCACAGTATATCCTCGTTACACCGAGTCGTTTCTGCATTTCTTGTTTCAAAAATCCAATTTTATCGCGACGCGCAGCTTCTGTCCCATCAAAATGGCAGACTGGAGGAGGCAGGTAACTTATAATTTCAACCCTTCTTCGTACCACGCCTACGCCTTCGTGTACCAGTCCGAACAGAACCCCGGGAACCCGTCCGGACCGAACGAGAACGTGGATTTACGCGGCTGTAACTCGGGAACAACTCAGGCGTTTTACGCCGCCAGGTTCGGGGAGTCCTGCTCCCAGCATCGCTACCAGGACTCGGGGGGACTTGTTAACGCCGGGGGGACCCAGGCCACCCACCTGCAGCAAGAAGGTGCGGGGACCGAGCAGACGCGGACCAGGAGCAGCTCGAACAGCGACACGGAGGCGCACGCTTCGCCAGGTGAGTAGCTGAGCTAGCGAGCTAGCTAGCAGAAACTTGGGCTTGTAAAACACAAAAACATGTCAGGAAATTTAACTTTAAAATTCACGAGGTAGAGTCAGACCTTACATTTCCCTGGAGAATGGCAAAAATCTGTTCCTCGAGTTTTGCAGCAGAAGCCCAGTTCTGGTCCATCTTGGATTTAGGGTCAAATATGGCGGCAGACTCACTAAACAAGTTTATAACCTAAACGAACAGCGACATCTAGCGGTGGTGTTCGCAAACGTCACATATCGACTTAAGAGTTTTTATTTTKGTTAAAATTTAGTTTGAGCTAAATTTAAAACCCTGAACGCCGCCATGTCCTGAAGGTTGTCTTAAAAAGGCTATTTGCTGCAGGAGCAGAATAAGTTTGTTCACTTCCGGTCCATCTTGGTTTTGATGATTTTTCAAAGATGGCGCCACGAAGCGTTTGTCGCAGCGCCATCTCGTGGTAGAATTTGAAAATTGCATAAAAAGTAAAACATAAATAACTAGTGTAAACAAAGTCTTAAATGCCGTAATGTTTTTAATTTATTGCATCTTTTTTCTAAAAGTTAAATCTTAAAAGTTGAATCAGTCTTCTCTAAACAACTTTTTTTATTTTATTTTTTTCTACCTGGATTATAAAGATATATAATTTTAGTTAAAAGTTCAAAGCTTTGAACTTTAAATTAAAGGGATCCATGATTAGTTGTAACATTAGACTTTATTTGATAAACATATATTTAAAATAAAGACCGTAAAATTACTGTAGAGTGTTTAGTTTTTATAATTTTTAAACTAAATGTTTAAAAATATATTACACAGACAGGGCCATTTTATTTACACACACAGCATTCTGGGTAAATGACGTGGATAGGTCCTCGGTGTGAATGAGCTATATCCACCCTGAAGGTTAATCTTGGACAATATCTGATGATCGACTCTTTTAAATGAAACCAGAGAGCGTTGACAGAGAGGAGAAGGTAGAAATGACTCAGCCTGGAACTGAAAATATGGATGGAGGACCTCAGTTTAGCTTGTTAGTTTGTCGCGCTAGCACCAAGCTAATACATATAAGGCAATATAGCATTGGCGCTAGTGCAAAGGCTAACAGGCTAAGCTGAGGTTGTTCTTCCATGAAGCAGCTCTGTTGTCCTCCATCCATATTTTCATTTCCAGGCTGAGTCATTTCTACCTTCTCCTCTCTGTCAACGCTCTCTGGTTTCATTTAAAAGAGTCGATCATCAGATATTGTCCAAGATTAACCTTCAGGGTGGATATAGCTCACACAGAGGACCTATCCACATCATTTACCCAGAATGCTTTGCATGTAAATAAAATGGCTCCATCCGTATTAAAATATATTTTAAAAAGTTTACAAATCTAAACAGCCTACAGTGTTTTTACAGTCTTTATTTTACAGTTAAAATAAATGTGTATCAAATAAAGGCTAATGTTACAACTAGGGTTGGGCATAATCGTATCATGTGCAATTAATCGTCAGAAAAACATTAATCGATTAGTTTTTGTCACTTGACGATTTAATATGATTAATGCCACCAGGCAGACTGACTGGATTACTCCGGTCAGTCCGCTCGGCGCTCCTCTCCGCTTCAAATATGACGAACATTAAAAATAAAGTTCTGTAATTTATTTATTTATTTATCAACACAATTGAAAATATGATGTATAGCAGAGGAGCCCAAAGTGGGGCCCGCGGGCCAAATTTGGCCCGCCAAGCCATTTGATTTGGCCCACCAACAGTTGCCAAAGTTACAAGGTTGTAAACTGTTCTCCTATAGGTAGAAACACAGTGTTTCCATTGGTCAAATGACTATATAAAAGGGCTGTAGTGAAAGTAGTTTTCAGTCATGGTGCTGACTTTATCTTTGATTTAATAGGGTTAAACATGAAACAAGAAATGACAACAAGACATATTTAGATCAGATTTAACCCCACATGTAGAGTTGCACACTTTATAAGGCCACAAAAACTCATATTTTATCAATTTATGAAATGTCCCATGAGCCTTTGTTACTTGAGCGTATGGCAGACTTTCTCCAAGTGCACTGACTAAAACAAAAGAGGGCCATTGCATAGCTTAAATCATTTAAAATAAAGGACTTTAAAAAGCATTTGTATTCCATGAATTATATAACTGCATTTGGCCCGCAGCCGTAGATAGATTTTCATTTTGGCCCCCTCTGGGAAAATGTTTGGGCACCCCTGATGTATAGCCTGAAATCTGTATTTTTTTTTACACAATTTGGAACAATTTACAAAGAGCAAATCTTTCCCACTAAATTGGTCATGTGACTACGAAATAAGGATCTCCAGGGGATTAATTATCTGCTAAATACCACAATTAACTGTGATTAATTTTTTACCAATATTGCCCAATCCTAGTTACAACTAATCATGAATCCCTTTGAAAAGCGAACTGAAGGAAATGGCTCATAGCTACAGTAAATGTTTATACTTTGACACTGAAATAGCTTGTAAATTAATTTCATTCAAGTTTGGGGGGGGAAAAGTGACTTTCCTGAATGAAAGTTGTTTTTTCATTATTTTGTGTTTTTATTCAGATTCCTGGAGTTCTGTCAGCAGTCGTGAGGGAAGTCTTCCCCAGGCGGACTCGGTCTGGGCTGAGAAAGAGGCCTGCCTGGAGGTCGCCGTCAGAAGCCCGGGCGGCAGAGAAGAGGTTTCCAGCTCCGTTGCAGAGGAGCCTCGGCCTCTTACCGCTTCCCCCACCCCTCCCAACGCGCCCCCGACTGCCTCTAAAACTGTCACCGCCGCTGAAGAGCCATCCTGTAAACCAAACGTCCGCACAACCTTCACCCAGAGTCAGCTGCAGACCCTCTGCAAACGCTTCAACGCCCAGAAGTACCTCCCCCCCTCTGAGATGAAGAAGCTGGCCGAGCAGATCGGAGTGACGTATAAACAGGTGAGCATGGGGACGCTCGGCACAGACATGGATAACTGTACGATTGAAACGGCTGAGACTTTCCTCTGCAGGTGAAGACCTGGTTTCAGAACCGCAGGATGAAGCTCAGGAAATGTCAGCGAGACACCAGCTGGGCGTTGGAGCGTTCCGCCTTCTATAACGACGCCTCCAACATGGCCTCACCTGTACGTAGATCAATATTCTAGGGCTGGGTATCGATTCACGATTCAGTTTGATTTTTAAATTAGTTAAGGATATCATGCAGTAACACATTTACTTTGATATGTAAGACATTCTCAAAGAAACTAATTCTAACTTGGTGTGTTGGTAAAGTTATAAACACTAAGGGCAAACTTGTAAATTGGAGTTTGAAACTTGAGACAGTTTTGTTTCAAGATTAAAGGGTTTGAACTAAAAAGGAATTTCTAGAGAAAGTGTTGTTGATACATTAGTTAAGAAACTAAGAATAATTTTCTTGATCATTAAGAATTGATGGAATAAGGTTACAGGAGAAGAGGTGGGATAATATAAGTGTTTACTTCTGCCCACTCTTGAGGGTAGGAAAACTGTATATTTGTAACGTTTCTGTTACTCTGTTCAATAAAACTTGTTAAAAAGAAGGGGGAAAAAGTACTTCAGCTAAATAGGGCTGCCACAAAAGATTTGAATCGTTTGAATTTGAATTGAATATAAAACATACAGCTTATCACGTCAGAATGTAGCTGCTATTATATAACCTTCGTTAGAGTTTAGCTAGTTCGGCAAGTTCTGCCTTACAGATATTACACAGGTTTCTCTTTCATTTTCTTAAAATGATCCCACACTTTGAGCTCTGTTGTCAGGTAGCCATGATACCAGAGCCTGTCTGTATAATGTCTTGTGACGTCCACGGCCTACCCCAGTTACCACTACTGTGCATGTGTGTCAAGGACAGAAAGGTAGACGTGGCAGTGGAAGGTGTCAAAGCAGTTTGGAGAGAAAAACAAAGTCAAGAACAACAACAAAAAGAAAACGATTAATTGATTATTAAATTAGTCATCGATTATTTTAATAATCGATGAGTCATCGATTAATCGTGACAGCCCTACAGCTAAAACATTCCATCACTGTGAATTACATTAAAATGTTTCTTTAAATTTAAAAATATTGGTAACAAAACTAAACTATTTTCTTATACTGTCATCTTTCACACATTTATACACGCAGAGAACAGTTTCAGATTAGGGTTGCACGGTAGAAATTTATCCTCTACCGTCCTGTCGTTACGTCATCGCACCTGTGTGAACAGGGCTGCGAGCGCAGAGACAACTGAGCTGGAGGAGTTTGAAATAAAACGAAGAAATTATAGTGTTTTTAAAACGCTTAAAAGAGGATAAATCCTCAAAATTTCCCCCTCCTGCTGTCGAAAAGTTACGTCTGGCTCATTTCCTCCCTCCACGTCGCACAGAGCGAAGCTTTAATAAGTTTTTCACCCCCAAGTTGTCGGAGAAAAAACTTTTTTCATGTATTGTTACCCACAGAGATGATAAAAGACGTGGACGTTCGTTCGGTCATAAATCCATCTTGCTAATGTAAAGTCGGCTTCTGCTCTGATGATGAAGATGAGTGCGCAGCAGAGCAGCAGCTAAGTTCAGCAGGCAGAAGCTCATTGTATGACAGGTTGATATTAAAGCAAAAATGCTGGGTTTGATTAAGATTAGTTTTCTGCAAAAAAAAAGGCTCTAAAAATTACATTTATCTTTACTTTTTATGTAGTTTTCTACCGCGATATATACCGTTACCATGAAGGGGTTCAGTTTATACCGTGATATGAATTTGAGGTCATACCGCCCAGCCCTATTTCAGATGTTTACATATCGTAGTTTTGGTTTGAGCCGCTCGAAGCTTTGTTTCCAGCTACCGCGCCCGAGCGCAAATCTTTGCAAACAAAAGTTGTCCTGGCCTCGGTCTTTAAGTTCAGAATCAGCTGTAAATTTAGTGAATACTTTCTTTTGTTTTGCCCCAGACAACTTGTTGTCAGGAGCTAACGTTAGCACGGACCGTCAACTGGATGTAAACCTACGGCAAGCCAGAAGTGACACACAACATGGAAACGTGCAGCTTCATCGCACACAACACCCACGGGGGGGTGGGGGAGGGATCGACCTCATGACTTATGAATCTATTTTCCCAAATTTAAACGAGAATCGATCCAGATCGATTAAATCGATTCTTTTAACCCAGCCCTAATTTGAACCATTTTATTTCTGTTTCAGTACCCAGGTGAGGGGCGGCCTCACGTCAGGGAGCACTACAACCAGCAGGTGGCGTACTACATGGGTTCYGGTTCTGCCGGTTTCCCACGCTGGCTGTCGAGCTCGCCGCAGGCCGCCGGGTGCTCCGTGCCTCCCTGCGAGTACATGCCCAACATGTTCGTCTCAAACAACCTCGAAACCAGCGGCGAGGAGCCGGTTTGCATGCAGAACCCATCCATGGCGCCAAACGTCAACCTGTAGCTGATGAACGGGTTAACCGTAAAACAAGTTCTGTTAAAAGTTTTATCATTTGTTTGCAGCTRTTGTTTCTTTAGATGCTTTTTGTATCTCAGTGGTTTTTATTAGCAGATGCAAATGTTCAGTTTGGAATTTTGCACTGCTGCCTGTTTTTATGCCTTCATGTGTGGCGTTTTAAAAATTAAAGTTTTCATCATCGTGTGAAATCATGTTGTATTCAAGAACTAAAAAAGCTGCAGGTTTAGTTTGATCCGAACTTTAAGTCATCGTGGCGTTTAAAGTGCCTGTGACAATTTTTGACATAAACATGAATTCTGCAAAACAAATGTCATGGCTCTGAGACGAACAGTTGAGATATTTGCATGTGAAGAAACGGGAAGTGATGTCAAAGGGGAACGTCTGCATGTAAACAGCATTGCTAAAACTGACTAAAGAATCTGTTTATTTACATTATTTTGAGTCTGTTAAAGTTTAAATTATACTGTTTTAATAAACAGACCAAAGATTTTATTTTAATGATTTCCCCTTTGATGTCACTTCCTGTTTTACTTTAGCTGAGGCTAATTCAAAAGAAAATAGGCCAGTTATGACAAAACGGGTTAAATTGTGCATTAGGGCATTTTTTCTTAAATATAAAGATGTTTTCTTTGACTTTTTGGATTTGAAGTACATGCATGTCACAGACACTTAAATTTAACTTTCATATAAGGGTTTTATTTGCCAACTTGATGCTGCTTAATCTCCTTCCTGTTCTAAATAAACCAATCTATTGCAACCACTTCAGGCTCTCTTCCTGGCGTCTGCATATTAAAAAGAGCTTTATTGAAAAGACTATTTACATCAGAACCACAGTCGATGGCAGAATACACAGATATTGCTCCCGTCACCAACGTTTTACATAAAACTTTAAACTGCAAGGCCTCGTCCAGCGGAGGGACGGGGAGAGYTTCACACTCAGTGCAAAACAACCATTTATTTAATAAACGTCACACCTGAACAGGTGGTTCTCTGTAGGAGGGGTTTCAGACTATTGAATTGTAGCTCTAAAATAAAACTCACTCCCGCCCGTCCTCCACTTTTAACGCTTACCGTAACAGACGATGCTGTGAACTGCATCGTATGATTGAAACTAAATCTTTACTTTAAATCAATCAACGCACCAAAATAACTAATTTGACTAAATTTATAAGAAACCCCAACGTATCCCTTCATTTGTCCACTCGTTCACCAGCGTTCTCTCCGTCAGCCGAGGATTTCTGCTGCAGTTTATTATAATAAAGTTCAAGGCCGCGCAGAACTCCTCGCCCGGCYCGTGTTTTAATCCATCTTCAGGCTGCGGTAGATGTAGCGGATGAACGCCAGCGAGGCCCAGAACGACACGCTGCCCAGCATCAGCGAGAAGACGAGCGCCGTCAGCAGCGAGTAGCCGAAGAACTCTGTGCTCTGCACGGCGCCGCTCATGGACGAGCGGTTGCGGTAGTAGAAGACGGAGTAGACGAAGATGAAGAGGCCGGTGGAGCCCGTGCTCAGCACGCTGCGCCACCACCACCTGTAGTCCTCGCCCGACAGCAGGAAGTAGGTCAGCGCCACCGAGATGCAGGCACCCACCGACAGCAGGATGGCGTAGACGCACAGCAGGATGCCGTACAGGGTGTAGTGCTCCCTGCCCCACACCGTGGCAAAGATGTAGTACAGCTCCACGGAGATGGCGCTGAGGAAGATTCCAGAGTGAGACRTATGGGATAAACCTTGTGCCGGTGTTAACACCATATATTGTGACCAGAGGGGGCGCTGTTGCGGTTCTACAACAGAACCTGGCTGAACATGGGCACAAAGAAGAACATGTTACGCCAAATGTGTAGCCTTTGGATCAGAGGCTGAAGACACATGCAAAAAATTAAAAATAAAATACAACTAAAACATGTTGACTGATGTACATGGTCACAGAATATGAC
>NW_013952969.1:200575-205418 GCF_001266775.1 Austrofundulus limnaeus
AAGTAGCAAAATGGTAGCTAAAGCAGCAGAATGGCTAAAAGCAGAAGAATGTTAGATAAAAGCAGAAAAATATTAGCTAAAAGCAGCAGAATATTGCTTTAAGTAGCAGAGTGGTAGCTAAAAGCAGCATAAAGTAAGATAAAAGCAGCAGAATAAGAGCTTTAAGTAGCTGAATAGTAGCTAAAAGCAGCAGGATGGTAGCTAAAAGCAGCAGAATAATAGCTTTAAGTAGCTGAATGATAGCTAAAAGCAGTAGAATATTAGCTTTAAGTAACAGAATGTTAGATAAAAGCAGCAAAATANATTCAGTTGCTGCTGGCACAAGATTGATCCCACAGAGACTGCAGCTCATCCAACGTTTATAAAATAAAACGTTTGCGCTCACCTGAAAGACAGGAAGCCGCCGATGGCCATGTGCACCACCGTGTGTTTGTACCAGGGCTGCGTSGGGATCTGCCGCGGGATGTTGCGAGTGCGGCACGGCGCCTGGAAGCTGCCGGCTCGGTTCTTTCCCACGATGCCGCCGATGACGGTGAGGGGGAAGCCCACCAGCACCCAGGCGCCCAGCAGGAGGAGCACGGTGGTGGCCGGCAGAGCCTGGGTGGAGCCGCTCCACCAGTGGACGGAGTTCACCACGCTCCACGTGATGAAGAGAGGCGCTGTGGGAAACAGAGCCAGAGAAGGAAATGCAGCTGCTGGATTTATTCTTTCAATGTGACGAAGACAGTTTTACAACAAACAACTGACGTGATTAATTACAGCCTGAATCACTCACAACAAAGATTTATTTAAACTGTTTTAAAACTAACAAACTGYTGATCCACTGAAAGCTGATTAGTTCAGAGTTTCCAGTTTAATCCTGATATATTAAGAAATCAAAATCATTTCCTGTTGTTTTATTAGCTAAAACTTCAAGGATGTAGCAGCGTTGTCCAACAGTTAAAAAGGTAAACGAAAATTAAAACTGCTGAGTGGATTAAATCTAATCAGCCTTGAAAATAAAAAAATAATAAAATAAATTTTCAAAAAAAAAAGCTACCAGTAGGTGACTTAGCTTCACTGTTAAAGCTAAACCAAACACAACTGACGCTAATATGAGCAAAACACTAGCTAAAAGCAGCAAAACAGATGCCAACACTGGCAGAACTGTTGCAAAAAGTAGCTTAAGTATCCAGAAGTAGCTAAAAATAACAAAAGTGATGCTTAAACTACAATTAGCCAAACTGTAGCTAAAGGAAGTGATATAGGTATATGCTATAAGAAGTGGAATGGCAATTAAAAGCTGAACAATAAGCAGAGGTAGTAGAATAATAGCTAAAAGTGGCAAAACTGTATCCAAAAGTAGCAAAATGGTAGCTAAAGCAGCAGAATGGCTAAAAGCAGAAGAATGTTAGATAAAAGCAGAAAAATATTAGCTAAAAGCAGCAGAATATTAGCTTTAAATAGCTGAATGGTAGCTAAAAGCAGCAGAATATTAGCTTTTAGTAGCTGAACGGTAGCTAAAAGCAGCTAATCCTCAGCAGGAAGGTAGAGGCTCACCTGAGAAAAGCGAAGATGTGAGGATGATGTTCCACACCCAGCGCTGRCCGTTGATCTGCGTGTAGAAGCTGCAGGAGACGTAGCCCGACACGCAGCTGGTCAGGGCGTACAGGACGATGGCWGCAGAGTTGATGGCGCCGTGGCGGTGGACGTTAAACATTCCCAGCAGCGCCATGATGATGATGGCTGGGACAAAAAGGACACAGTGAGGTGATGGGGCTGAGCAGAGCTGAAGCTTCTCTGCTCCTCAGACTGACGGTGATGATGCGACGTCTCACCCGTGGCGAGCGTGAGGAACTGAGCGCCGACTCCCAGCAYGGCGCACAGCAGGCTTTTAAAGGGAGGGAATCTGAACACGTCGGTGTGTATGATCTTCCAGCCGTTGTCTCCCTGGTCCAGGTCGTCGCAGCCGCCCTCCTCTTCCACGTTATACCTGCAGGACACCGGAGGAGGATTTAAAACACAWCTGGGGCCACGAGACCGTGTGGACMACCCTGTAATTCTGAAGACCAACCTGGCGAAGTCGTTCTTCAGGACCCGCATGAGGATGATGATGACGAAACCGAGCAGCAGCACCACCAGCACCAGCGAGTTGATGATGGACAGCCAGTGGATCTCCAGCGTTTTGGGGAAGAAGGAGTAGTCCCGGAGGCGCTCCTCTCTCCGGCTGTAGGTCAGGCTGGACTTGTACCAGTGCACGCTGTAGGTGTGGGTGACCGTCAGGCTGCCCCCGCCCACTCCCACGCCRCCCACCGCCGAGCCCGCCCCCTCCTCCAGCGGAAAGGGCTTGACGTCTTTTACCGAGACGTTGGCGAAGATGATGGAGTCGCCGTTGTACTCAATGTTGAAGTCCAGGTGTGTCCACAAACCCACCTGAGGGAGCAGGTTAAAGGTGAAGACGGTGAAACCCGGAGGAACGACAGATCAGGTGGTTTCCTGCCTTTACCTTGTGGCTRTGAGGCAGGAAGCCGCTCTCCTCTATGTACCCCACAAACCCCCAGATGGGAATGTCGTCCAGCACGAATTCAAAGTAGTACAGCTCCTCGATGGCTTCACGGAGCTCGTCCACCTGACGCACAAAAAACAAACCTGGTGTTTTCAGCAGCTCAACAGCTTTAAAGGTTTTTATTCACCTGCCGGCAAAGGTGAGAGGGAAGGAAGCTTGTCTGCGTGTTTAAATAGCTGTTTGCTAGCAACGTTTACCATGGACCACCAAACAGTAGCCTTTTGCTACTTTACACTTTTAGCCAGACTTTCGCTACTTTAAACTTTCAACTAGCCTTTAACTTAACTTTTGTTACTTTACAATTTTAACTAGTCTTTTGCTACTTTAAACTTTTAGCTAGTATTTGAGTTTGAGCTTTTAGCTAATGATTTTGCCACGCTGAGCCTTCTGCTACTTTGAGCTTTTTTTACCTGGACTTTTGCCAATAACTTTATACAATCTTTTGATGCTTTTAGTTTAAGACACCCTTTTGCCAATTTTAGCTTGTAGGTAGCTTTCATTACTTTAGCTTTAGCCTTTTGCTTCTTCTACCTGATGACAGACCTGTTAATCAGAGTGTGAAATCTTCTTTTAGCAGACGAGAGGAAACACGGTTCAGAAGGTGAATTAGAAGGCTGCCTTTGATGAACAAYATCCTATTAAGCAGCTAAAGTCACCGACTCAAGCTGTTTGTTTAAAGGCAGCTGAGGATGCAGAAGCTGAAGAGGAGTCTGTGTCACACTGAGCTGAAAAACCAGTCTTAGCTTTAACAGATCCTGGACTTATGGTTGAGCAGCGGAAAATGTTAATTTCTCTGSTTAAATGCGGTTTAAAGAAAGAAAMGTGTTTACATTTAAAGGAGCGTTTGTTTTAGGAAAACATTCAGTTAATTAAATAATCCCAGATTATCTACAGGTACTTTAGTTTCTAGGACCCACCTGTTTCTCTGACAGAGTGAGCTGGCAGAGCGTTGTTTTCTCCACGTCCTCCTTGAAGCGAATCCGATATAAAGACTCTGCCATCCTGTCACCGTCCAGCACTTCCCCCAGGCTCAGGGACTTGTGGTGCACCTGACGGARAAACACTCACATAAATGGATGGTTTTTATTGTTCGCAGGTGAAATAAAAGCCTTTATCAGAACAATCAGATCTTTGTGTCACAACGCATCAARCACTGACCTTGTCCGGTCTGCAAACAGGCAGGGTGTAGTAGTGATACGTCTCCTGAGGGTTGTGATAAGGACCCACTTTGTTGACATAAAGAGTCACGTTGTCCCCCGGCTTGTAGCTCGCGGCCCACCCCGAAGACAAGCCCAGGACCAAGACCCAGAGCAGAGCCATGGTCCGCTGGAGGCCACCTGGGAGGGATCCGGTTCCACGGCGCGTGACCCCTGCAGGAAAGACGCACCGCTGGATGAAACGAGTCCTGCAGAGACACGACCGGAGCTTTTCTGCAGCATCACTCCGGTGACGATTTAACCAACGCAGCAGAAACCCCAGGAAGAACCACGGGACACGGTTATTGTTCAAAGCATGGTAATTATCCTGCAAACGTTGAAAATTTCCCTTATTAAAACTGAAACCATGACCTTGGTACCGAGCTCTTTCAAACGAGACAGATTTTAAATATCCATCACCGACACTCACTCTCAGCTAAAATTTTATCATATACGACGCTGCAGCAGCATAACTCACCCTACTGTGCAACAAATACCAGAACTTGACCAACTTGTTCTGGTCTACAGAGCTGAGAAGGTGCAAAGAAGCACAGTCTAAGGGGAACTTATTGCAGACTATGAATTAAAACAACAAAAAACTGGAACTATATCAAAACAGTGCAGTTTGAAAAAAGCTTACACCAATAGATTTCCAGATATGAAATTCTACACTGCGGGTTTGCGATCAATGTAAACAAGGTTAAAGTCACCAAAACCCACATCAACACTTTTATTTACCTAACAAATTAGACACTAAACTTGTACAAATAAACAAAAACTGTCTTCTCAATCCCAAACACCTCTAATGKTGACCTGTTTTAATACTTTACTTAAGTAGAAATTATGGTTATCTATAATTTACTTTTTCAGATGATTTTTTTACTTCTACACCTTACATTTTCACAGTTATCTGCATTCTACACATTACATTTAAAAATATATTAGTAATAGAATTTTTATTTTTTTTGGTTTGCTTTCAGTCTGGCTTATTGTTAAAATATATCCAGATATTCAGCACTTCCTGGCAGAGTTGGGTAGTAACTAGTTACATTTACCTGAGTTACTTTTTGGGGGAAAAAATTACTTTAAGGAGTATTTTTAC
>NW_013952969.1:205428-209366 GCF_001266775.1 Austrofundulus limnaeus
TTACTATGCTGCACTTTTTACTTTTTAAAAAAAAAAAAAGGTTTTTTTATTTTTTTATGATGTATCACTACTCTTACATCAGTAAAATTTCTGGATACTCTGTGAGTAACTTCACTGAATGAAGAACAAACTTGTTTTCACCAAAAATTCACGACACACACCTGCAGTTTTTCTTAGTTTCATACATTTTATATTGAAATGAACTGATTTGGAAAAATTTTTTATTTTGACTCAATTTGTTATTTTGTAATTATGTTATTTATATGAATTATTTTCATTTTGATCTTTAAAATACCAAAGTTTTCACAGAGACGACTAAAACTATATTTTGGTCCATCTGATGTAATTTTTAAATATTAAATGTCTTGATCAGTTACTCAGTACTTCAGTAGCCTTTTTTTACTTGAGTAAAAATATGTTGAAGTAGGCTACTCTTACTTCAGTACAATTTTTGGGTACTCTACCCACCTCAGCTTCCAGGACAAAGTGAATTTAAATGTTGTTGGATGAGAAATATAAATATGTACCATTCTGACACTWCTTGTTTATACACTATCTATCACACCTGCACATTTTAGTAAAACTTTATAATCATTATGGCCTTTAGAAAAATGTTTTGGGGGATGTTACCTCCCAATAAATCTCACTTTGGAAATTCTAACCACTCACTTTTACTTTAAGGACATTTTATGTCAGACATTTACTGTTGATATTTAAGTACACAAGTGTCAGACTTAAGTATCACCTGAAAGTACTTTTTACATTTTGTTTAAATTTAAAGACACATTAGCCATTTGTGAGAAAAATAATTGGATTTTGTTTTAACAACATTGCAATAAGTACCATTTAGGGTCCATCCAGTGTAAATGCAATGTAAACTATTTCCTCCTGTTTAATGTTTTCTTCTTTGCAATCTGATAAAATCTTTTCCAAGAGTTCAAATCTTTGGACGTTTGTGAAAATGGAGCAGTATAATTCCTGGAGTTCAGTTTATAAGGAAAGGGCAGACACAAACTAGTTACTGTTTGTTTACAAGAGACTCGTTGTAGGAAACATGCACAAATATGAGTTATAAAATCGGAAGTACCAGTCTTGTCGCTTCAGAACCCACCRTACCTGTCCGCCCGCCGGATTCCTCGGACTCCAGGCCCCGACGCACGGTCCCCTCCGCTCCGGTTGTCCGTCGACAGGCGGCGGGGGGGGGCTCGCTGGAGAACCGCAACCTTCAACTAAACACCGTGGACATCCTGGACGCAGAGTATTAATAATCCACTGGGTTCATATCCGGGTACACACAAAGTACTTCTTTTTACTGCCACACGGTGCAGAAGAAGCAGAGCTCCGGCTACACGTCACCTTATAAAATAAAGATAACGACGACTTCAGTTTTCCGGGGTGGGCGGAGAAACAAACTAAACATTAAAAAAAAATTTAAAAAACTCATGCAACGTTACCGGAAGCTTTCCGTCGTTGACCTTTTTCACCTAAATGTCAGTTACGTGGCTTAAAAGCACAGAAAACCACAATTTTGAACGTTTTGAGCTCGTAGCACAGCGACTACTATTTTTTCTGAACGAACCGGATTTCCTTCRGACTCGTCGAACCAATCAAATGTCGTCGCACAGCTTCCGCGTTCCTACTCAGACCAATGTAAATGCACCGGAAACATAGATGAGCACGTTTACAATGGCGTGTGGCGGATCGAGGTGTTCGATTATTGATATGTAACGTCTGCAATTTCATTTCCCGCGAAACGAACGTGCGCTCCCGCTTGAGACGCCGAAAAAAAGCGATTGGAAATCTGTAGTGCACTTTTTCCTAACTGTRAGTACTTTAGAAATATTTATAGCTGCTTAACATAACACGGCACTCCCCGTTAGCACCGTCGGTAACCGCTGTTTGCTACTGGTGTTGCCACCAGATGGTGTTAGCGTTAGCTAACCCAGTGCGCATTTGTAGCTATAGCTAAGCATGTTGTAAACATTGCATTCGTTGTATGTCTGCGACACTGTTACCTAGTTAAAACTTGACGCTACTGCAGTAACTTTCATTTAACTGTTTACCAGATATATTGTCACGATGGGAATACACGGATTAGCCAAGCTGATTGCTGACCACGCACCTGGAGCCATCAAAGAGCAAGAYATAAAGAACTACTTTGGTAATTGACACACTTCATTTTACGTTCAAATAAAATCTTCACCGAAGCACAATGTTTACTTAACTAGTCGACCTTCATTTGTCAGGTTTTCATCCTTTAGGAGCACGAGGAGCAGTAACAATACATGCTTTTAAAGATGGTGGACATTTTGAGGGACTACCTCATGCAAACACTTTAWAACATTCCAACTTCCCTGTGATAAATTCATATGTATCTAGTTCATACATATGTATCTAGTTCATAAACTGAAAACTCCAGGAGTGTCGTATTGTTACTGTGATCAGATTTCTGCAGTCATTAATGTCAGGTTTGTGCAGAAAAAACTGTTATGTGGCTTGGAAAATGTGCTTATTCTGTTATATTTAAATATAAAGAAATGTRTGAACTAGGGTTGGGCAAAATCATATCGTCTGCAATTAATCGTCAGAAAAAACATTAATCGATTACTTTTTGGCACTTGACGATTAATACGATTAATGCCACCATCAGTCCACTCGGTGCTCCTCTCCGCTTCAAATAATGCAAACGTTAAAAAGGAAAAAGTTCTGTAATTAATTCACATTATCAACACAATTTAAAAGTTGATGTAAAGCCTGAAGTCTGTAATTTTGACACAATTTGGAACAGATTTTTATGAAGAGCAAATCTTTCCCACTAAAATGATCATTTGACTAGGGCATGCAGTGGTCCAGGGACTCCAGGGGATTAATCGTCATCGGCTAAATACCACAATTAATCGTGATGAATTTTTTTGCCAATATTGCCTAACCCTAGTGTGAACATAACTGTTATGTGACCCGTCATACAACACTGAGGATTAAGTCAAATTTAGTCGAAATGATTTAAGTATACTTTTCCTGGCTTTTAAGCTACGTTTTGATCCCTGGATCATCTTGATATCAGGAAACTCATTAGCTTTAACACACTGCAATAAAATATTAATGCATCCCTGAGTACAGTGAAGTTAAAACACATTTTTAAATCATTCTTAAAGCCTGACACAGTTTTATTCCTGCTTTTAGTACCTCAGTCCTGTGGACATTTATCACGGTCTCCTCTTTGGCTGCTTTTAGGCAGAAGGAAATGTATAGATTATGAGTCTGTTTGCATTTATATTTAATTGCCTGTTGTGACAGGAGTAAAGGGTGCATTCCTCATAAAGATGAGCTGTATGTAACTTTGCAGGATTATGTGACCATGTGATGTAAATATAAGCATATCTGTATCATTGTTCTGTTAAAGAGTTTAATTTGTTTACAAAATGTTTCTTTTTTTATAAACAGGCAGGAAAATTGCCATTGATGCCTCCATGTGTATCTACCAGTTCCTGATTGCCGTGCGACAGGATGGTAACGTTCTGCAGAATGAAGAYGGAGAGACGACCAGGTACAGTGTGTCAACAGTAGTGAATATATATTAAAGARGACTGTTTTGTAATCTTGGAGCAGTCGTTCTGATTTTGGGTCATTTGTTGTTTTCAAAGCCACCTGATGGGAATGTTCTACCGAACAATCCGTATGTTGGAGAACGGCATCAAGCCCGTGTACGTTTTTGACGGAAAGCCCCCGCAGCTCAAGTCAGCAGAGGTCGGCGTGAACCTGGAGTTTATTTCTCGTGAATTAAAACGCACTCAGGCTGCCGTCACTTATTGCTGTTTTTCTATTTCAGCTTGAGAAGAGAGGGGAGAGGAGAGCAGAATCTGAGAAGTTGCTCGCTCAAGCTCAAGAACTGGGTAAATAATAGGGGTGTAAGAAAATATTGATACACTGAAATATCG
>NW_013952969.1:210202-213695 GCF_001266775.1 Austrofundulus limnaeus
ATCGTATCGTGACCCCTCTGTCGTGATATGTATCGTATCGCCAAATTCTTGCCAATACACAGCCCTAGTAAATAAATGTAATTAATGTTTTGATTAATGTAAAGCAGTTTGAACCTGAACTGATGAAACACTTTTTAATTGTTTTTAAACCAGGTGAGCAGGAGAATATCGACAAGTTCTCCAAGCGGCTCGTTAAAGTCACCAAACAGCACAACGATGAGTGCAAAAAGCTGCTGTCGCTGATGGGAGTTCCTTATATTGAGGTGAGATCACTCATGTCAACAACACAAAAAGACTAGATTTAAACTCAAACAAAACTTTAGCAGAAAAATATTTACAGAAACTGTTATTTTTGTTTGTTTGTAACTATAAAGCTAAAATATCTGCAGCAGGATATCTAGAATCAGTTCGTTTTTCACCATTTTCATATTATAAAGAATGCAGCTTAATTTATTGGTAAAACATTTTGAAACACTGAAAAGTTTACCTTCATTTATATGATTTTTATTTATTTAAATGAAAATAAAATGGTTGTTAAAGAGAAGCGTGTTCATTTCTATTTCAAAGAACAAAACTGTTTTTTTAATTCACATCGTCCGTTTTCATTGAAATAAATCTATAACTGTAGTAAAACGTGTGGTTATGTGTTTAGGCTCCRTGTGAAGCCGAGGCCAGCTGTGCTGCTCTGGTTAAAGCAGGGAAGGTGTTTGCCACAGCGACAGAGGACATGGACGGGCTGACCTTTGGGACAAACGTCCTGCTGAGACACCTGACCGCCAGCGAAGCAAAGTACACACTGCTGTTTTCACTGAAGACATGTCACCTTGTAGTGACCCGATGAATGCAAAAACCTCTGTTATTTTTCCAGGAAGCTTCCCATTCAGGAGTTCCACTTCAACCGGATCCTGCAGGACATGGGTCTGACCAATGAGCAGGTAGTTTTCTGTGTCCCTGACTGAAAGAAATGAAACAGTTGTGTTGCGTTAGACACAGAGCTGACCGTTTCTTCCTGTTTCCAGTTCATAGACCTGTGTATTCTGCTGGGCTGTGACTACTGCGGCACCATCAAGGGGATCGGCCCCAAGAGAGCCATCGACCTGATCCGACAGCACGGCTGCATCGAGGAYATCCTGGACAACATCGACTCAAACGTAGGTGAACATCAGGGGTGTAAGAAAATATTGAAATATTTCATTTCCCCATACAGTATTTATATTTAATTAAGTCTTAAAGTGTAATGATACATCACAATGTATCATGATGTATCACAATATATAATGTAGTATATCCAAGATTTATCACGATATATCGTGATGTATCATGGTATATCACAATACAGTATATCAAGATTTATCATGATATATCAGGATGTATCACAATATATCCTAATGCATAAATATATCACACTGTATCATGATGTATCACAATAAATTAGAATATATCAGAATATATCACAATGTATAATACAGTATATCAAGATTTATCATGATATATCACAATCAGAATATATCACAATATATAATACAGTATATCAAGATTTATCATGATATATCACAATGTATCACAATACAGTATATCCTAATGTATAAATATATCACAATATATCAGAATATATCACAATATATCAGAATATATCACAATATATAATACAGTATATCAAGATTTATTGAGATGTATCAGAATATATCACAATGTATCATGATGTATCGTATTGTGACCCCTGAGTCATGATATGCATCATATCACCAAACTTTTCTCATTAATGCACAGCCCTAATAAATGCCCACCTAGTTCCTGGACTGTAGTTAGACCGGCCACTGGACCTGGTTCTGTGTTGTGTTTCTGCAGAAACACCCCGCTCCCGAGGACTGGCTCTATAAAGAAGCCAGGAACCTGTTTATAAAGCCAGAGGTGGTGGACTGCTCCTCGGTGGACCTGAAGTGGACCGAGCCAGACGAGGACAGTCTGATCCAGTTCATGTGCAACGAGAAACAGTTCAGGTGAGCAGAACATGCTTCCTTTCTGGGTCCCCTGCAGAGTGTTGGACTGAAAACAGTTTGAGAGATGGACGAACGGTTCTGTGAGCAGACTTGTTCCTTCATCTGTCCACTAGTYGGCGCTGTTTGTCCTGTAGACGTAGTATTTATACAGTTACATTCAGGGTAATATGATCTGCAGAGTAATCTGTACTGTGGGTGTGTTCGCAGCGAGGACAGGATTCGTAACGGCTGTAAGAAGATGGTGAAGAGCAGGCAGGGCAGCACGCAGGGACGACTCGACTCCTTCTTCACCGTCACCGGATCGCTCTCGTCCAAACGAAAGGTAGCCTGCACCGCTGACGTGTTTCCATAGCAGCCTGGTTGTTTGAAAGAAAGAAACTTTGGGTTAAATTGACCTGATTTTGTTTTCGTAGCAACCGGAGATCAAAGGATCCGCAAAGAAGAAGCAGAAAACTGGAGCCACTCCTGGGAAATTCAGAAAGGGCAAATAAACTGAACCTGATTTCTGAAGCTGTTCTTCTTGTTGGTGATAAAACATAAAAAAGGATTGTGACTACAGCAAAGACAGGAACGATTATTTCAGCTGAATAGTTTTGTGTTAAAGACCAAACTAAATCCATTCAAGATGTATTTTATTGTATTTACTGGTTTCACAGAATGTTTGAAATAAAAAAGATATTTTGTAGAAAAGATGCTCTCGTGTCTTTACTAAAAATCCCAGAAGTTTACTGTAGCTGACAAGCAGTACTTTGAGTTGAATGCTTTTATTTTGAAGGGTTCAAATAGTTTGGGTCCACATTGGTAAATTTCAATGCACTTATTCTACCATCGTGTCTTGTTTTAAGGCCCAAAAATCCCAGTTTATGTTTTCAGCAGGTTTAATAAAATATCTGTTAGTAAAATATCTCATGAACCACTTGATGGATTATAATGACATTTTTGTTCAAATTATTTAGTTTTGGAGATTCGGGATGGATTCCACATCCAACTGACCGTAGCAAACACAATGGCTCTACTTGTTCAGATTTACAAAAATAAAGAGTAGCTGAGACTGATCCTTAACACATTCTGAGTTTTAACAAATCACACAAAATATAAAACTTTTAAAAATGTGTTGAAGGATTTGATGCACATAGTTTAGTCTGAATTGAAGATACATTTTTTTCACAGAATAGTTTCCCTGCCTTCATTTAAACTGAAATGTTAAGGTTTTTTTAAACATTTTTACGCAGTAATAACATCTTAAATACAGTTATTTAAAGTCATACAAAAAAAAATCAAACATGTTTTCCCCTGGAGGGAAAACTTTAAAATATCTCTTGTCAAATATAAAAAATCTGCTGCACCCCACAAATAAAACCACAGCTGAAGGAGTTAAAGATATCAACGCCCTGTAAGGAATGTTTATTTTTGATTTAAAATATATAAAATTAAATTTAGACATATACAGTGACTCGACCAAACATCCTGCAAAATCAGTTTCAGACTTGAGA
>NW_013952969.1:217184-221476 GCF_001266775.1 Austrofundulus limnaeus
GTTACCAACATCTGGTGAAAATTTCATGTCATTAGCACCTCTAGTAATATATTTACTGAGAAAAATGGTGACGTGTTCAATACTTATTTTACCCGCTGTAATTACAAATTAACTGGACAGTCCTCAACCCCCTTTTACTTCCTCTTATAATGTTTGATCATATCTAGTTCCTCCTTTCAAAATAAAACTCTTCTATTTTTTTACTTACCGTTCGTGTTGTTTCCACCCCAGAAATCTGAACAGACACAATATCTTTTAAATTAACTTTTGTGTTTGTTGTTTAAAGTCGATCAGCTGTAGATGTAAACTAGCAAGCTYGTTAAAACTCTTGCACAAATATCARTCCGTAACAAAATTTAAAAAACGTAATATTTTCCATCCTTGTGTGACACCCTCTTCAGCTTGTACTTTGTTGCATCATTGTCTTCTTTAAATAATTGCCTCAGAGCGAATGATAGAGGAAGTACAAATAATGACTGTTAAGAAACTTTGACAAAAACTGAACCTATGWCTCTTTCTGTTTCTTGAAAAACTCRGAAAAAAATCAGTTAGGYATTTATTTGAAGTAGGTGACGATATTGAAGATGTAAAGTTATTTTTTTATTTTAAATGCTTTGAATCAGAGAACAAAAAAATCTAAAGTGCACAGACATAATTTCACAACATTGTTATTTAGAGAAGTGCAACAACTTCCCTTCTTTACGGGATGCTGAGCARTCTTATTACAGGCAAGAGAAGCACTTCGGTTAGACGGTCACAGAGCGGCTGAAAGCTGGAATTTTCCTTTATTTAAAATTTATTTCTACAGATACAAGGCAACCTCTGGTAAGAATTCATAGATTTCACTGAGTTTTTTTCTTTTTGTCATGTTTTAAGATGCAACAATTTTATAAAATCAGAGAATTTACCTGTATTTCTCCCCACAGGGGATTAAATCAATCATGTGGGTGAAATTTATGATCAACATCTTGTTACTGAGTGTTCTTTTTAAATCTGGTAAGTTGTCTCAGTTTAGCTGTTTACCATCTTTAGTATTTGTGTAAATAAGGTTTTACACTGAAGCTATTGGTGGTAGAAATAAAGAACCAGCGTATGACAGCTGGAGTTAATGATTTTKTCATTTTCTTATTTTAATTAAATTCTAACTCTGGTTTTACAGGCACTTTACAGGATGGTTGTCGTGATATAATTCTCTTCATGAATTCACCAAAAACCCTGCAGGGTCTGAGTGGATCTTGTTTACACATCCCGTGTAGCTTCAGTGCTAAGAGAAGTAACTCAGTTGAGTTTGATGGTAAAAGAAAAGTTGTTGGAGTGTGGATCAAGGACAACCAATGGGAAATAGAAAATACAGTTTACAACAGCAGTAAATCAGTTAACATCTATCCAATGAATATAACTGGAGACCTGAGTCAGAAAAACTGCACCACTTTGTTTTCTAACCTCACCCAGAGTTATACAAACAGTTACTACTTCAGAGTTGAGAATGATCCATTAAAAGCAACAGCTGGTTGTGATTCTCTTCAAATTAATGTGAGAGGTGAGAAACTTTATGTTAATATCTGTATGACTGTAACTGAAAACTTTATACATCCTGACGTTGTTAAAAGTCAAGTCAGTTATTAATGCATGAAATTCAAGTTTTAATATACAGTACAGTAGCTTGCAAAAGTATTCACACCCCTTGAACTTTTCCATATTTTGTCACACTATAGCCACTAACACATATATTGAATTTATTGTGAAAGACCAACACAGAGAGGTATACAATGTGAAGTGGAAAAAAATATATATATATGCATGATTCAAAATATTTTTTACAACAGAAAAGTGTGGTGTGCAAAAGTATAATACTTTGTGGAACCACACTTTGCTGCAATTCCACCTGAAAGTCTTTTAGGGTATGTCTCCACMAGCTTTGCACATCTAGTGTCTGAAAGTTTTGCAAAACAGTTCAAGTTCAGCCAGATTAGATCTTGCCACTAATTCTGGATTGGGTTAGGTCTGGATTTTGATGGGCCATTCCAACACATTAATATGTTTGGTTTTAAACCATTCCATTGTAGCTCTGGCTTAATTGTCCTGCTGGAAGGTGAAGCTCCGCCCCAGTCTCAAGTCTTTTGCAGACTCCAACAGGTTTTCTTCTGAGCTTGCCCTGTACTTGGCTCCATCCATCTTTCCATTAACTCTGAACATCTTCCCTGTCCCTKCTGAAGAGAAGCACCTCCAGATCATGATGCTGCCACCACTACGTTTGACAGTGGGGATAGTGTGTTCAGAAAGAGTAATTCTCTAACACGCATAGCGTTTTGCATTTTGGCCAAAACGACCAATTTTGGTGTCATCCAACCAGAACACCTTGAACATTGCTGTATCCCCCACATGGTTTACTGTATTGTGGTTTTCTTCTAACAAAGGTTTCTTACTGCCACTCTTCCATAAAGAGCACATTTGTGCAGAGCATGACTAATAGCTGTCCTGTGGACAGATTCTCCCACCTGACCTGTGGATCTCTGCATTTTGTCACCAGAGTTACCATGGGCCTATGGGCTGCATCTCTGATTAGTGCTCTCCTTGGTAGGTTTAGGTGGATGGCGTTGTCTTAGTAGGTTTAGGTAGAAGGCATTGTCTTGGTAGATTTAGGTGGATGACCTTGTCTTGGTAGAATTATGTGGATGGCCTTGTCTTGGTAGGTTTAGGTGGACGGTGTTGTCTTGGTAGGTTTAGGTGGACAGCCTAGTCTTGGTAGGTTTAAGTGGATGGCCTTGTCTTAGTAGGTGTAGGTAGATGGCCTTGTCTTGGTAGGTTTAGGTGGATGGCCTTGTCTTGGTAGGTTTAGGTGGACGGCCTAGTCTTGGTAGGTTTATGTGGACGGCCTAGTCTTGGTAGGTTTAGGTGGACAGCGTTGTCTTGGTAGGTTTAGGTGGATGGCCTTGTCTTGGTAGGTTTATGTGGACGGCCTTGTCTTGGTAGGTTTAGGTGGATGGCCTTGTCTTGGTGGAATTATGTGGATGGCCTTGTCTTGTTAGGTTTAGGTGGATGGCCTTGTCTTGGTGGAATTATGTGGATGGCCTTGTCTTGTTAGGTTTAGGTGGATGGCGTTGTCTTAGTAGGTTTATGTGGATGGCGTTGTCTTGGTGGAATTATGTGGATGGCCTTGTCTTGTTAGGTTTAGGTGGATGGCGTTGTCTTAGTAGGTTTAGGTGGATGGCGTTGTCTTAGTAGGTTTATGTGGATGGCCTTGTATTGGTAAGTTTAGGTGGACAGCGTTGTATTGGTAGGTTTAGGTGGACAACTCAGAGTAGAGCCGCTGCTCCTCCACATCGAGAGGAGCCATTTTTTAAGGTGGCTTGGGCATCTGGTAAGGAAGCCTCCTGGACGCCTCCCTGGTGAGGTGTTCTGGGCACATCCCACTGGGAGGAGACCCAGATGAAGACCTGGGACTCGCTGGAGGGACTATGTTTCTCAACTGGCCTGGGAATACCTTGGGATTCTCCCAGAGGGGGTGGTCCAAGTGGCTGGAGAGAGGGAAGACTGGGTCTCTCTAGTTAGGCTGCTGCCCCCACGACCTGACCCTGGATAAGAGGAAGAAAATGGATGGATATAATGTGAAACAATATGGAAAATTTCAAGGAGTATGAATACTTTTGCAAGCCACTGTATTATCAGAGTTTTAGAGGTAGTTTTAAAGAATCTGCAGTCATCAGCATTCGTTTATTAATCCCAGATACTGCTTGGAGTCCCAGCATCAACATCTCAGGTGATGTGAAGGATCTGAAGGAGAAGGAGTCTGTCTCTATCAGCTGCTCAGCTTGGACTCCCTGTCCACTCTCACCTCCTGAACTCACCTGGAGTCTCCAACAAGACTCTCAGAGACAAACAGAGACAAACCCAGATGGAACCTTTACAAGTAAAATCCAGGAGAACACGACTCTGTCAGACACACATGATGAATCCAACATCACATGTTCTGTCAGATATCTTGGGAATGAAGGAAAACATAAAACTGCGCAAACAAATCTGACTCTCAGTGTTATCCTGTAAGTGACCCTGTCGGCTCGTGGTGCTTCAGCTGTTTCTGATCAATAAACTTCATGTGTGTCCTGTTTTCCTCAGATGCTCCTAAAGACACCTCAGCATCCATCAGTCCATCAGGTTTGGTGTCAGCAGGTAGCAGGGTGGAGCTGAGCTGCTCCAGCAGAGCCAAGCCTCATGTCAGAACCTTCACCTGGTTCAGGATCAGCAAACATGGAACCTTTAAAGTTTCTGAGGGTCAGGTTTATGGTTTCAGC
>NW_013952969.1:221486-224137 GCF_001266775.1 Austrofundulus limnaeus
CAACATCACATGTTCTGTCAGATATCCTGTGGATGGAGGGAAACGTAACAAGACAGCAGAAACTAATCTGACTCTCAGTGTTTCCTGTAAGTGATCCTGTCGGCTCGTGGTGCTTCAGCTGTTTCTGATCAATAAACTTCATGTGTCCCGTTTTCCTCAGATGCTCCTAAAAACACCTCAGCATCCATCAGTCCATCAGGTTTGGTGTCAGCAGGTAGCTGGGTGGAGCTGAGCTGCTCCAGCAGAGCCAAGCCTCCTGTCAGAACCTTCACCTGGTTCAGGAACACCACAGGTGGATTTACTAATGTTTCTGAGGTACAGGTTTACAGATTCAACGCCACTGAGAGAGGAGAGTTTTACTGTGTGGCTACAAATAATCTGGGTAACCAGACATCACCTGTGATCCGTGTCATTGTTAAAGGTAAATATTTTCCTTCACTTAATCTGATCAATAAACCTCAAATCATCTGGACAGTTTTCACCAACTCCTTCATTTATTTTGTGATTAAAGATTTTTCATTTATTTTTTTGTTTTTGAGGTCCACCGAATAAATCACATACATCTCTACCCTTGCCACTGATTATTGGAGGAATAAGTGCAATAATTTTGCTGATTGTGCTTATTTTGTGAGTATAATAGTAACTTCTAATAGTATCTGTATGGTAGTAAAATATCTGAAAAAGTTTTGGTACCAAACACAGCCTGGCACTTCTAGATAGCTATTACCAAATAATACCTATGGGGTATATGTTTGTTAATTTTTAGACACATACCTGTTATTTAGAAGGTACATATCAGGTTCTTACCATCTACAAACAGGGTATTTACATGTATGTACCTATGTGGTCTTTATTRGGTGCTTACCTGGTACTTAATGGGTACAAACCTTGTAATTACAGAGCACCTTCCAGGATAATACATAACTTGTATGTACAAGATACTTACATAACTGGTACTTATAGAGTGCCTAACAAGTAAGTCTAAAAGGTACTTATTGTGTATGTACTCATTACTGAATAGGTACATATTTACTGGGTATTTACCTAGTTCTAATCAGGTATGAACCTGGTTTTTACCAGGTTTCAACTTGTACTTACTGACTACCTACCAGATTTGCMTGTGGCACTGGTATCTAGTATTAACTGTGTATACACCTAGTACTTATTCAGTACATACCTTCTACTTATTGGGTACATACCTGATATATACACACTGCCTACCAGATTTGTACTTATTGGGTACACACCTAATAATTATTGGGTACATACCTGATACTTACAGACTACCTACCAAATTCACATCTGGTACTTACTGAGTAATTACCTAGCACTTATTGGGTACATACCTACATGCTRCCTACAAGCTACCTACCAGATGCATGCCTGTTACATATTGGGTGCATATTTAGTACTTTTTAGGTACATAACCTCTACTTATTGAGTACATACGTATATATATTACCTACTAGATTTGCACCTGGTACTTATTTGGTGCACACCTAGTATTTATTGGGTACATACCTGGTACTTAGAGACTACTTATCAGTTATGCACAGGGTACTGGTACATAGTACCTATTAGGTACACACATTGTAATTTTTGGGTATATATCTGGTTCTTACAGGCTATCTATGAGATGTGCACGTGGTACTGGTAACTATTATTTGTTAGATACGTATATTCTACTTATTGTGTAAGTACCAGGTACTTACAGGCCTACCAGATATTCATCTGGTAATTATTGGGTACACACCTCAGATTTATTGGGTACATACCGTATCTGGTACTTGCAGGCTATCTACCAGATATGCACCTGGTACTTATTGAGTAAATACCTAGTACTTATTAGTTACATACCTACCTGCTACCTACAGACTACCTACTAGATATACACCTGGTACATATTGAATACACACCTAAGTAACAGGTATAGACCAGATAAGTGACTTGTAGGTATCAGATGCAATTTAGCTGGTAGCAGGTACGTATATGAGTATTATGAACATACTCTATAAGTACCTGGCTGAATTATGCATTGTTACCACGTTTTCTTTATTTTTTTTTTTTTTTGGAGTCTTCGGGGCTGGAACATAAACATATTTAAATTGAGGTGTTTTTGTTGTATTTTACAGAACTATCATGTGTTTGAGACGAGCAAAGAACAGAAATCCWTCTGTGCAACAGCCACAGGTGAGAAAGTACTAAACGCAGTAAGATTACAGCTTATGAAATGTTTCTTCATGACCTGAAGTGTGAAGAAACAGGAAATCTGAAAAAAAAGAGAAAAATACTTATTTCACTTCTGTTTTTTTACGTAAGCTTCCTGTTTGTTTACAGGATCAAACCAGCAAAGAAGAASGAGTTCAGAGGTCCGCAGAAGAAAAAGAAGAGGAAGAAATCCATTACGGAGAATTTAAATTCTCTAATCAAGCGTCTAACTCGCGYTCCAGCACCACACCTGAACAGGATACCRTCTACGCCCAAGTTAAYGTGTCTGCAAAGCCCTCACTGAAGACCGCTGCCGGTCCTGAAGATCTCTACGCACAAGTTAACGTGTCTGCAAAGCCCTCAACGAAGACTGTTGCAGGTCCTGAAGATCTCTACGCAGAAGTCAAGAAGAAATGAGTTCTGTTGTTTGGATACAATTTGTT
>NW_013952969.1:224247-227145 GCF_001266775.1 Austrofundulus limnaeus
GGGGGGGTGGGCTTGAAAAGCCTCCCTTGAGGCTTCACTAAAGGCAGAAATGAAGGAGGAAACAAGGGGAAGGTGTGGATGTTTGTTTGCTACTTACATGACAGATGCTGTCATGGGGAGTTTTTACAACACGCTGTAGGTCGATACTTAAAGATGCCGACAGAACCACATCACCTGCAAAAAGACGTAGTCAAGCTTTTATTTTGGTACTATCAGTGTGTAAATTTGCATATTAGCTCAATATTTATTTTCAGCAAACCATTTAGATGTAACATTTATATTTAAACATTTCAATGTGCTAAAAGTTGATTTTAGAAAATCCACACTATTTTTTTCAAACCCTGTTTGAAGCTAAATGTGACAAACTTCGGCRGTCATTTTTAGCACAATGCTGCTTTACAAATGATTTTGCATATCATTGTTTCTGGGTGGGACGCTCATTACTGTCCCCCCCGTCTCCGAGGCGGGGGACTTAGAAATGCTCTTCATCCATCCGTTACAATTTCAGACAGCTGTAACTTTCACATAGAAAGCCTAAAATACACCAAACTTAGTATKAGTCATCCATGTTGCATGCCTAACCAAAACATGTGGTCATGTGACATCATCAAAGTGCCAGACGCTAACAACAGGAAGTGACCTTTTTGGCCTGGAAATCTCCATCTCTGACCCTCTTGACCTAATCAGCAACAAATTATGTCAGAACACAGATAATAAGTTGATYTCACTCGCTTCTTRGWGAAAGGTGTAGTCATGGTGGTGCAGCGAAGTCAGACAWCACGCCGTTGACATACGCTGCGTTCCAGTTGTCCTCAGGTCGTAGTTTTGAGCTTCTGAGTTCTATTTTTCAACTGGAACACCCCCTGAAGTCGTAGTTTCGAGTCCAGAGGTCGGTTCAACCACACCATACTCGAGCAGCCCGAGCATGCATTACGTCGTCATTCCAACATGGCTGCCGCGTACATGAAACTATTTAGCTTTTCGTTTTTAGCAGCTCTGTGTTGTTTATTTTACATTAAGTCAGACATACTTGTAGTACTTTATAGAGAAAATTAAAATATATGTTTTAACACTGTTTGTACACTCAAGATGCCTCAAAGAGCACTATTATTGTAAGTATTATTGTTGCAGAGCAAAATAATAGAAATGCTTTTTCCAACATTTGAAACTGGAACGCTTTCAGCTCGGAACTGACAAAAGTCTGGCTTCAGAATTTCGAGTTCCGATGCAACTGGAACGCAGCAATACGTTTGGTTCTAAATACCGGTACCACATATTTCAGCCAATCAGCAGGCAACTTGCTGTGGTCGATTYTAATYCACCCCACTACAGGAATGCAGTCTGATTTTTGAGTGGGCGTGGCCTAAGTAGACATCACACGGTTGATATACGTTTGGCTCTAAATCACATACATGATCCGATCTGAGCCATATTTTGTGTGCGTCATCAGGGAGACCTGCTCATCATGTTTGTGYAGTAGTTTGATAAAATCACTTTAGCCCCCCATCCGTCCATCTGTTCACTTTATGAGATTATTTAAATAATTAACAAAACTGAGTAGTGAAAGGGGACATCAGCGAGAGTTGGCTTCGAGTTCTATCTTATTGTTATTATTTTACACAATATATAGAAAATGTACAAACAGGAGTTGGATTTTTTTTTTAAATTTTTTACCACCAGTTGAACTCACATCTCCCACCTGGGCAGGCAGGAGCTAAACTACAAACTCAATCTCTCAGTTTGGTCCTGTTCCTCGTCCWAAAATGTAAAACTGCTAAAAATGTCACTTTATTACAGAGCTTTTATTTTATAAAGTAATATAAGTTGTAGCTTCTATATGTATATTTAAAGCCTTTAATAAGTTATGCTATATTTATTTAAAGCATCAAGTATTTTTTGAGGATCTGGAGGTGTACGGTTCTTATGGTTGTAGACGTTGCAGACCGCTGGTCCAGATCCTTCAGTGTCTCAGRGAGGACATGGTCCACTCCTGGTGTCCCACTTAGGTTCAGATCACAGAGTGGTCAGATGAGCCTGCTTTGTGGTTTGAATTACCAAACTTTCTACTTTGCTTTCGTCATATTCATGGTGAAATGTAAGAAGATATCCCAAAGATGTCCGTTTTCTGTGTTTCTTTGGAGAATCACAAGTCTGACTATGAATAAAAGCCCTTTAAAGTGGAAAAACAAAACAAAATTGTAATTCTTGTTGTCTACAAAGTATATMAAAAACTCCTCCTTTGTGTTTCTGGAAGGTTTGTAAGAATATAAAACTCATGTTTTAAAGGAAACACATGTATGAAGTAAAGGAGCAGAAAATGTAATATAAGTACTATATTAAGTACTTAGGTAGTATATTATCTCTTCTGCTGATGCAGGTGACCATCTATTTACCAAAATACCTCATGAACCAGAACCTGAACAAATAATCATTGAATGAACGACTAATTAACATTATACAAGATGGCTGCCATGACTAAACGAATTTAGCTAACACAAAAATAACTAACTTCTTCAATTTTACCAATATTAGGTCATATCAACACAAACTCTGAGCACTTAGAGGTCTTTGTTTAAAACTTTTGCACACAGGTTGGCAGCCGATATGCATTTCTTACCTTCCTGAAAGTAAATTGTCTCTGAAGGGGTCTTTACAGATAATACAAATCATTTATTTATGACTTCTGAATCAAACAAAAGGAGCTTTTTTTGAGCTGTTTTTATATTTTAGTTTGACTCAGTTTAAAACTGAGAGTCTCTTGAAACAATTATCAGTTGTTTTAGTGCAACAAGTGTGAAAGATTATTGAGCTATTTAAAGAAAATATGCAGTTCTGAAAAAACGAAAATCTTATTTTTTCAGGTTTATTATTAATGGTTTTATGGAAACACCGAAGGGA
>NW_013952969.1:227288-229136 GCF_001266775.1 Austrofundulus limnaeus
CCTCACAAAAGTCCATTACCTCGAGAATGCAAAACATTTACGTTGGAACACAAAGTTTTGCACTGTAACACAAAAACTAATAAAATCCTCAATGTCACTTTGGGGGCTCCGTACATTTCTCCTGCCAYGTTTACTTGGACCCCTGGATTACCTGTGTTTGATCTGATTTGAACTTCTGCAGCACAGTGGTGATGTACCTGTTGCTGAGGTGGGTGTGGCAATCTCCTCTCCTCAGGTGTGATTGGCAGAACACTCCATCCTCCTGATGTCATTTTTWAATAAACACCATACTTGTATTAACAGTCGTTATATGTTGCAGAAATGGAGTTCAWGCCAGTAAAACACAGTGCTGCTTAGTTTATCTTTTTATTCTTTTATCTTTTACTTTTGTTTACTCCCGTCAGCTGAATATCTGGATTCAGGTTCTGTTCGTAGCCCTCTGACTCTCTGTAACCTGACACCTGATGAGGATTAATGAGGATGAGGATTAATATGATTGTTTTATTTTGGTTTACATTTGTTAATTATTTGTATTTAGTTCTGATTTGTAAATTCAACCTTTGCTTCTTGGGCGCAGACTTGTGTTCTGTGGGTGACTTATCCTCGGGTCGTGAATCACAGTTTTGAGTGAATTTTCAGTCTGATTGTGTTTTATTTCTGTGCTCGATTTTGATGATGAAAGCCTTTATTGTCATCGTTTGCACAATGAAATTACATTTAAGAACACCCGTTCAAGAAGACACACACAGAACAAAACAGGTGATCAGGTCATGCGGCAACCAGTAGGGGTCACGCTACCTTTAAAAAGCTTGGAAAGCACACAATAGGAAGGATGAGTTAAAAAAAATAAATAAAAAATAAACTGGATTTAAAACTGGACATGTTTTTTTTACATACTCTGGAACACCTCCTTCTTTGTAGAAATTGTTATTTTGGATGTTCAGATTCTTCCTTTGGTGAATTATTACCAATCAYTACCAATTTAAAACTTGTAAAATTCAACACATTAACCCCTGAGGTTCACATTTTTTATTCTAGAGGCTGAAAAACTGAAGAATTGGAACGACTTCCTGKTTTTAATGATGCAGAACGAGCCAACCAACCGTTTCATCGAAAAACAGAAGAGAGAAGTGCTTCAGTTGTTTGTTCTTCTTTGTCCGCCTGTTTGAACCTGTGTGAGGAAGATTTATCTGTTTTACTGGTAAATTTTTTAAATGTTTTGGTTTGATTTAGATGAGTGAGTGTGTAGTTGGGGTTTCTGTGACCCGATGTGATTATTCATTTATTATTATCCTTGCTTTTACTGATTTTATCTTTCAGTTTCTGACARTCATGAGTGTGAAAGTCATCTTACTGAGCGTCCTCTTCATTTTAGGTAGGTCGTCTTGTTGGAATGAATCTTTAAAGGAATTTAAATTTTATTTCATGGTTTAATTTGCTGCCTGACTCTGGTGTTTACAGGCGCTCTGTCTTGTCCTGATAATACTAAACTGTTCATCTCGTCACCAAAAACCCTGGAGGGTCTGAGTGGATCTTGTTTACACATCCCGTGTAGCTTCAGAGCTAGAAAAGAAGAAGAGTTTGACAATAAAAGAAAAGTTGTTGGAGTGTGGATGAAGACGGATGTAAGGTTTGCAATATATCCAGGAAATGTCATTTTCAACAGTAGTAAATCTGATAATGCCTATCCAATGAAAATAACTGGAGACCTGCCTCAGAAAAACTGCACCTCCTTGTTTTCTGACCTGAATCAGGATCATAAAAAAACACTCTTCTTCAGAATTGAAAATGAGAAATTTAGGGCAACAGCTGCTTGTAATGATATTCAAATAACAGTTACAGGTGAGA
>NW_013952969.1:229768-235306 GCF_001266775.1 Austrofundulus limnaeus
GAGCTGAGCTGCTCCAGCAGAGCCAAGCCTCCTGTCAGAACCTTCACCTGGTTCAGGATCACCACAGGTGGACCTGTTAAGGTTTCTGAGAAACAGGTTTATGGTTACAACACCACAGAAGGAGGAGAGTTTTATTGTGTGGCTGTAAATAATCTGGGTAACCAGACATCACCTGTGATTCATCTTAATGTTGAAGGTAAATATTCTCCTGCTCTCAGTCATTTTAATCCTTAAAATTAATTTTGTCTTTTTAATGTCTGCTTTGATTTTGTAAAAATATTTTTGTTTTTGTGTTTTATCAGTTAAAT
Source organism: Austrofundulus limnaeus (assembly GCF_001266775.1). Classification (NCBI taxonomy): domain Eukaryota; kingdom Metazoa; phylum Chordata; class Actinopteri; order Cyprinodontiformes; family Rivulidae; genus Austrofundulus; species Austrofundulus limnaeus. The sequence continues at coordinate 230,077 of NW_013952969.1, forward strand.
CTCTGTCCTGGACACAAATTATTGGAGGATTTATTGGGATCTTTTTACCGATTGTGTTTATTTTGTGAGTATTAAGACTAAATACAGCTAACAGGATCTATATGATTGTATCTGAAGGTATATTGGTAGCAATACTCAGTACTAAATCAAATCCATACACAGTACTTACTCAGATACCTATCAATTAACTACCCGTATACTTACAACAATATATACCTGGTACCTACAGGATAATTACTGGGTTTATTCCTGGTGCTTAGCAGGTACATGCTTCAATGTACATGTTTTGCAAGTACCATGTGTGTTTCAGATAAGTAACACTTATGTACCCAGTAGGTCTGTAAGTACTAATTATATATCGTAACCCAGTATGTGCCCAGTAAGTTCCAGGTACTTATTTATTTACCAATAACTACCAGGTACTTACCTGGTAAATATTGTGTAAGTACCAAGTATGTACATTTATGTTCCATAGGTACATTGTAACTACCAGGTACTTACCTGTTAAGAACTCTGTAAGTACCAAGTAATTACCATTTATGTACAATAGGTACCCTTTAACCAGGTACTACTTCTTAGGTATTCTGTAAGTACAAAGTATGTACCATTTATGTGCGCTAAAAGAATCCAGTATTTACCTATTAAGCATTATTTAAGTAACATGTATGTACTATTTATATATGTTAAATGTTGTGTACCTACCTGGCAGTAACCCTGTAAGAACCAGGTTGGTACCTAAAACRTACTGTTTTTACTCAAAATTTATATAAAAATTTATATACTCTGCAAGTACTTATTAGTACTTACTGAATACATTCTTAATACATTTTGGGTAGATACCAGGTACTCATCTAATAGATATCTGACATTTACAAGCTATGTACTAAGATATTCACATGGTATTTACTGGGTACATATCTGCTTCATACAGAGAACCCAAWAGTTGCATACCAGGTACATGTTGGATACTTCCTTGATACTTATAATAATATTATTACACTTGGAAAAAGGCCAGCTAAGTACCAGGTATGGAGCAGATAAATGCCCTTTAGTCAGTACCAGGTAAATATTTGGGTAATTACCAGACATCTGCCTGGTGCTTATAAGGAACATAGTACCAAGTACATAGTTATGGAAGCGTTTAAGTAACAAAACCCTAATTAAAATGGATTAATAAGTACTTGGCTGTATTATGTATAGCTGCTATTTTAGATTTGAAATCTGCTGAAATGAAACATAAATTGAATTAATTTTGATTTCTTGTGTTTTGCAGAACTGTCATGTTTCTGAGGAGGGAGAAGATGAAAAACACATTTAGAGGTCTGTCTGTACACCGTCTCCAGGTGAGAAAATACTGAACACAGTACGATTACTGAGCTGAAAGTAAAACACTGAACACAGTACTATTACTGAGCTGAAAGTAAAACACTGAACACAGTACAATTACTGAGCTGAAAATTTCTCCACGAGTTTAAAAAGTGAAGAAACAGGTCTATTCTTTAAAGAGCTGATGACACGGCTTAATTTAATGTAATTTTTGGGTTAAAATTGTACAACATGTTAAAATAAATGATTTGACTTCTGTTTTTTTTTTTTCACTCAACTTCCTGTTTGTTTACAGACTCAAATCGGCACAGAGAAAAGATATCAAACGTCCACAAAAGAAACGGTGGAAGAAGAAATTCATTACGGAGAATTARATTTCTCTAATCTGAGGATTAACCCGCCCTCCAGCAGCACACCTGAACAGGAGACGGTCTACGCCCGAGTTAAAGTGTCTGCAAATCCCTCGACGTCAGATCTCTACGCTCAAGTCAGGAGAAAAATGAACTCCTAATTTAGTTTTTCTGTTTCAGTTCTGCCTTTAAAATGTCTCAATGTGGGAARGTCAGTTTTCACACATTCAACAGCTGCTGGTTGATATTTTAAACCACTTTTATAAAGTAGCGTCAAAAAAGGGGAAATCTTTGTTCCTTTAAGACTCGCTGTGCTCACATTTAGTGGTTTTTCATTCAGGAAGTTACAAAATTATTAATAACTGACGTCGGTGTCCACTGAACCAAGTTTCTACTTCTTTTTTTTTTTTTCAGATGTAGACATTTCCTATTTAATTCAATTTTTAAAACTAATTCTTGATGTTCAAGAAATAAAATTGGACAATTAATGCAACGTTTCAAATCCCATCTCAACTTTGTGCCAAGACTGAGGTCAAACCTCCTGACTAAAGACGAGGGCGACGACGACTTGTTATCAGTGTAATGGCCTGCCTCTCTGATGGTATGGGGGTACATGGACGTCCTACACATCTGGAAAGGCTCCAGTATCTACATGTTTTAGGACATCTGCGCCCAACCAGCAGAAACAAACTTCTAGCAGGAATATAGAGTCAGTATGGCTTTTTAAACTATTCAAACAGGCTAAACTTATGTGTGAGTATATATAAAAACATATATAAAAACAGATATATTTTTATACATGTGTTTGTCATGCGTTAAAAGTGACAAACATACTAAAAGCTAAAATTCTGCATAGTACAAAGTTATGTTGGATATTTTTTCACAGTAAATATGAAAAAAAACTGTATTAGTCAATATAATTAAAGATAGTACTGCCAACAGACAGAAGGGGAACTGGAAGTTATAATAAATGTTGATAAATGATTAAAAAAATGTTTTTGAATAAATTAGTCTCATTTCAGGGCGTTTTGATAAAAAGAACCAACGAGTTATTTAGTGTAAAGTGTTTTTAATCAATATTTTAACAAAAAACTGCTGAGTCATGAGTTTCTTGTGTACTTTGTGCTGTTTTAATATATTAAAACGTTCAACTTTGTCCGTACTTTGTTGTGACGGTTGGGTTTTGTAACTTTTGTACTTTTTAAACTGTTTTAAACTATTAAACTTAAAAAATAAAATTCTCCCATTGAAATAAAAGCAGATCTCTTTGATTCGTTTGAAAGCTCTGAAGTACTTTCAGTTTTTAGCTAGTTTTAACTAGTGTTGCTATAATTAGCTTTTAGCTACCATTTTAGTAATTTTAGCTTTAAGCTACTGTTTTGTTCTTTTTAGGTGTTATCTCTACATTTTTAAAACTGAACAATGTTGCTACTTTTAGCTACCATTTTTTCTCTTTTTAGCTACTGACTAGTTTTTCTACCTTTACCTACTGCATTGCTACTTGGACGTATACAATTTTGCTAATTTCTTCCTTTTAGCAACTGAACTTCCATTTTCACCTACGGTATTGCTATAGCTTTTAGCTACCATTTTGGTTACTTTGTTTTAATTTGCTTTAACCTCTTTTGCTTCTTTCAGCACATAGTTGCTATTTTGATCAATCTACCTCAACATCTCATTTTTTAACTCATGTTAGCTTTTAGCTACAATTTTGCTATTTTACCTCTTAGCTATGTTTTTCTTTTTACCTTTCAGCTGTTATTTTGGAAGTTTTAGCTTTTGGTTGCCATTTTTTCTCCATTTAGCTGTTTTCAACTGTTCTATTAACCTGGCTTGCTACTTTGAGCATTTTACCATTTCATTCCTTTAACCTTTAGCTACCATTTTGTTCTTTTTAGCTACAAGCTAGTTTCTTAAAGCTGTAAAAAAAATGTAAATTGGGAGGTACAAATCCGTTTAAATTGGTCCTGATTCAGAACATTTTTACATTTAAATCCTTTTTTTCTTTTTTTAGGTGTTGATCTGATCAAAATGAAAAGCAAAAGAAAAAGGTCAATTATCTTTATTTTTTCATTCTTTAAAACAAACTGTGTGAAACAAAAAAATAAAAAGTTTAAAYCTTTAGATACAACACAGATTGTTTACATTAGTTACACACAATTATTACTTCACATAGTTACAAGTTTTTCAGGTTTGATGTCTTAAACCTCAAATTGAAGGAAAAAAATTAAAATATAAAAAGTTACCCAGTAAAGATTTCTCCCCCACATTCATGTCTTATTACAAACTTTAAAAGCAGCAGATTCATCCAAAGTGAAACAGATTAAAACATTTGTTTTATTAACTTTTGTTGATTTAATCTGATTTAATGATCCAAATTGACATCACCACAACTGAAGCATTTAACACAACTCTAAACTCAGAGGCTAAACGGTGATGAAGACGGGTTTTTAGAATAAAATTCTTATAAAGTGCCAAACAGTTATTTATTTATTTATTTATTTATTTATTTATTTATTTATTTGTGTTACTGACGTCCAATACGTCCCACAAACACCTTTAAGTGCCATTTTTCTTCTCGCTCGTTGCTGCCAAAGGTTTCCTAAGGAAAAGATTTCAGGAGATGAATTCCAGTCTTCATCTTTTAGACGCAGACCTGCAGGATTCACACGAAAACAAGAGACTTCAGTTCGTTCAAAAATGCGATAAAGGCTGATTTAAAAAGACAGAAAWAAAAATACCTGAAACAAGTCAGTGTGGAGGTTTTACATATCTGATTCTGCAGGGAGAGAGAAAATAAGTTAGGAATAATAAAAACATCTGGGTGATTTTAAATAATTAACGTATTTTTCGAACTATAAGCCGTGACTTTTTTCCTGAACTTTGAACCATGCGGCTTATAGTCCGGTGCGGCTTTTACGTGGATTTTTTTCTTTAGCCACCAGGGAGCTCTTAGGCTCCATTTTCTTCAACCACTCGCTTCAAAAGAAGAAGAAGAAAAAAAGTAAAAAGCGATCGCTTCCAGAGCTGACTGTTGTACCAGGAAGCAGCGATTTAAAGATAGTCAATGGCCAAAAACTCATAAAAGGGGATAAAACAGACATTTTTCATGGTGGAATCTGACTGATAAAAACTTTGGAGCTTAATCCAGGACCAGTTTGTGGATAAACAATGTCGAGCGAAGAGCCGCAGACTTTTTTCCCCGCATTGCACTACCCCGGGGAAGGAATCCCATGCAGTGACGTATGCTGGAGTGGGAGGGCTTTTCCAGCAGCTCGGCTCGGGGTTTCTCAGGAACTGTGAAAGGTCAGTGTGAAAACAAACGCCAAACAACCACGTGACGTCAACCGGTCGACTGCCGTGCGACTACCGAGCGACCATACTGCCAGCTCAAATCGTATCGTATCAAATCGTATAGTATCGTATCATATCATATCGAATCATATTGTATTGTATTGTATATCATTCTATTTGTGCTATGTAAGTTTAACACTTGTTATATTTCCAACAGGTCCAGGTGAAGAACCCAGACCTCCCTCTCCGCAGCAGTACTC
>NW_013952969.1:235321-237208 GCF_001266775.1 Austrofundulus limnaeus
ATTATTATTATTTTGTACCGGTGAACTTGCCAACCTTTTTATTAAAAATAAATGTGATGTTGAATTCACTTTCTTGACCACAATTTTGGGTGTACCGTTTTGTTTTTGTTTTTACTGATGGGGGGTGGGGGGTGCGGCTTATAGTCCGGTGCGGCTTATAGTCCGAAAAATATGGTAAGTTTTGTTCTGTGGGCTAAAGGGTCAGTTTTTTTTGTGTGAAGGAGGAGGACTGAACACGTACCCCACTCGAATGTGTTGGTGTTGCCCATGTGGGTCACCCGGCACAGGAACTTGTCCCCTTCCTTCGGAGTGAAGGGCACGTGTTTGGTCAGGTGGTAGTGCCAGTTCTCCTCGAAGGCCAAGTCCGTCTGCTCGGACCCGGGGATCTCCTCTTTGTTCCTCAGCAGGTCGATGCGGATTTCTGGCGGGTGGAAGCCGCTGACGTGGCAGATCAGGACGTTGGGCTTCCCGAACTCTCCCGGGTTGCGGCTGTACACCTGGACCTTTGGTGACGCTGAAGAGGAGAAAACAAAAAGTGTCAGACTTTCAGACACCAGTCACTTCTGCTTTTAATTAATTAATTTTAAATTGAATTATGAGCTTCTGGTGAGGCAACAGTTTGTTACAAGTTCAACCATTTTATCAGAGTCTCTACAAAACAATCCTCTCATAGTTTCATCATGACTACATCCTCTGACGTCTCTGTGGAAGAACGCTGCTGACACCAGCAGGACCAGTTGGACCGGTCCAGTCAGAGGGGAGACCTGCCACTGTCCCAGTGTCTCAAAAATCAAGATGCTAAACATGTTTTTCTGACCAGCTGAAAAAGAAAAAAACCTGTGGCCATGTTTTAATTAATACATTCAGAACATGAGAGGCGTCGAGCTGCCCTCTTGTGGTGACAGTTTTCAGTAACTTATGTTATGAAGGGTATGTACTCTTCCTCATTCCTGCCTTGAACAGATACACAAAAACAAAATACTGCGACTTCATACAAGTTTTGTTTTTCCTTGAACCGCTCTGGCAGCAAAATCTTCAACAACTTTGACAGATTATAACTCATTTATTAGACTGACTTTGGACATTTTTCATGTTTTCATCCTCATTTCAGCTCACTTTGTCCCAGCCCCTTTGTTGTTGTTGATTTAATCAACTAGAGTACATTTAAAAAAAAATCTGGCCTATAATAATCCAGAAAAAACAAAAGATATACGGCTTTTAAAAAATATAATCAGGAATTACAACACTGAATTATATTTATTTAAGCTTTAATGAAACACATTATATGCTGTATGTGACTCTAATAAAAACATAACAGCAGGAGGTAAACAAATCTGAAAAGGTATGAATTAACCAGCACCTTATTACAGCAGATTATTGTAATCTTGCATCAGTTTTTATTTTAGGTTTATGGATAATAAAAAAAACTGCAACGATTATGAAATGAGAGCGATAATTAAATCTGGGTAGTATCCAAAATGGCCTAGGCGTGTACCTGACCTTCATAATGATAAAAACAGGTACCTTCCTGTACTCTTATCTATATATCCTCTATAACAGARATTCTTAACCCATGGGCCTCCAGCGCCACCTTGAGGGCCTCAAAAGAACAACAGTTTTTAACTTTGGCCCTCAGAGGGCCGTGGGACCGCATTGATCAGGGGTGGGCAATCCTGGTCCTCGAGGGCCGCAGCCCTGCATGTTTTATTTTTTTCTCTGCTCAAACACACCTGATTTGAATGAATGGCTGATTATCAGGCTTCTGCAGTACGGAGGACCGAAACTGACATAATTAAAAATAAAAGCGGAAATATATAAATTGACTAATAAATAAATAAATAAATAAATAAATAAATAAATAAATAAATACTTAAAGTGCACCAATAT
>NW_013952969.1:239463-246821 GCF_001266775.1 Austrofundulus limnaeus
CCCTTAAATACATAACTTCAAATTGCTTTTTTTGTGAATAACACTGTAACGCAACAAATTCCTTCTATGTATGAACATACTTGGCCAGTAAACCTGGTTCTGATTCTGATGACTTTTACTATTTCATGATGTATGAATTTGACTGTAGTGCATTTTAACTTGTGTTTTATCTTTTTTATTTGTATTGTACTCTGAGATTAATTTTGTTGTGATTTATAATAAAACTGAATTGATATAATAGATTTACCTAATTTCCCTCTGGGACCAATAAAGCATTTTTGAATTTGATTTGAATTGAATTTGAATATTCATGTCTTCCAAGAATTAATTGAATAATATGTTATTTTGCATTTGATTTTACTCTGGCAATAACCAAGCTACTGCAGTAGTCATTTAATACATTAGAGGGAAAAACAGTTATTTCACACATTGTTGGACATCTGCTTCTCCCTTAAAAAGATTAAAGGAAAGTCTAGTCATGAGTGGATTAGTTTTGTGTCTAATTAAAAGTGTTTCAATACTCCTGCTGTTACTTGAGACAACRTTTGAAGGCTTTTGTTTTAAAGCAGCTTATCTCATAAAGAAAACTGGTGAACCGGTTGTCTGTCATGCTGGTTCTGGTCCTGCAGCATTCCTCTTTTCTCAGTTTACTTTAAATCCAGGCTGCCTTTAGCCGTGGATGTTCGGGAAAGCTTTACTCGTCTTGTTTTACGATCTCTCCTGCTCGGTCCTACCTGCTCTCCCTTCCTCATTCAGGCTGGTTTCCTTGATGAAAGTTCATAGATCTGTTTTTCACTTTGAGTGCCGATGGTTCAGGTGAGTAAGATTATGATTTCCTCAGGGTTTTGCTTGTTAAAACAAGGTATACATTCGTATTAATTGGTAAAGCAGAGCATGTGGACTGTTGTTGGCCGTTATCACCTGTAGTATTGTTGCTTGTTGGATAGTAAATAAAAAATTAACTACATTTGACTTCCTGTTTGTTGTAGACATGTAAGGGGATGTGGAAGAGCATCAGATCTACAATATTACAATTTATTTAGAGAACTAAAACACTAATAATGAAGAAAAATGGAAGTCATGAAGTTAACAGTTTCAAATGAGCAGGGTTTTTTTAAATTTCCAGTGTTTCTGGAGAAATCTCAAACTTAAGATGGGAAAACCGCAGCTTTTTTGCTGGCATTTTAGCTGACCTGTCTCGCTTTAAACAGCTAAAAAGTATTGCTTTAGGCTGACTCTTTTTGTTTGCATTAAGGGGAAGTGACATGGATGCCATTTTGAGCAACACTTTAACACTTTACAGGAACTAGATGCCAGGAAGATTACCTGAAATTATTAAACATGACTTTTTGTTGTATTTTTTGCTCATGTCTGCTTATGAAACGAAACAAAACTTTCAGAAATTAGCTACAACTAATTCTTCCACAGCTAACTGAATTTAAGTAAAGCAAAAATGAATATAATTCAGCCAGTATTTCAAGTACTGAGCTGAAACTTGGTGTGGTGGTAGMTGAGAGTCGTCTCCAACAGAAAYTCTGAACTGATTACACGGGCGCTTTGTCAAAACTTTGGCATGCAGAAAGACAGGTGATATACAGTACATTCCTTCAACAATTGCTTGTATTTTTGTTACTGTGAGTAATATTAAGACATCAATGGGTTCATTTTTGTGTTTGGTGAGTCACTGTGTGCCAAAGGTGAAAACAAGCAAAGGAGGAGCTTCTTTTGTCACCATGAGATGTCAYATTAAACCACAAACCTGTCAGATTGATCTAATTTTATTGTTTCATTAACTGATGACGTAAACCTGCAACAGATACTAGAAAATCCATAAGTGGGGTTTCATTATACATTATACTCAGCCTCTCTCAGCTTAGTTATTATCAAAATACAATCATAGTATGCAAAATAACATATTATTCATTTTTGCAGAAATCCTAAGAGGAGTCAATTATTTAGAATGCGAGTCCAAAGAAAAGGCTTACTATTGGTTCAGTTGCAGTCTTGTATAAATTACCTCAAAGTGATATTTGAGTAAAAGTACATTACCATAAAACTACTTTGGTAAAAGTTAAAGTCTCCTCTAAGGATATTTCTTGAGTAAAAGTATTAAAGTATAGAACATTTACCATACAGAAAGAATGGGTATCAAAGTCAGGTCCTTGATTGCCGCTATCCTGCATGATTTCCTTGTTTCTTTGACTCAGCACACCTGATTTAGTGCTTCAATTAACTCCTTAAAATCTGCAGAAGCCTGTTCATCTTCCATTCATGCAAATCAGGTGTGTTAGAGCAGGAAAATAAGAAAACATGCAGGACAGCAGCCCTTGAGGACTGGAGTTCGGCACCTGTGCTGTAAAGCAGTGGTTCCCAAAGTTGGGGTCGGGACCCACAGTGGGGTCCCGAAACATCAAGGTGGGGTCCTGAAAAGTTTTTTCTGAATTAATTACACTAAAAAAATGACAACTAACAACAACTTTTTGCCTTTGTTGTCACAAAAAAGTAAAGAAAGTGTTTTTAAAATGGACAAAAATAGAGTAATGAATATTGTTACTATGCACAGTGGGCACAGGTCTCCACTGCTGGTATTTTGTGGGTCAAAAGCTGAAAAGTTTGGGAACCACTGCTGTAAAGTATAGAAAACTAAAATTACAGTTGATGGACAAAAAATAGACAAATAGGTTCTGTTTGTTTTGAGTCATACAGAGAAGATTTTGCTTTACTGGTCCATTTACTTTCACACATCACGGTTGGTCAACCAACTAGTATCCTGTAGTTTTGACTCCTCCATGATCGTAACTCAACAAATCCAAAAACTGATCCTCTTCATCCTTCATACTATTAGAACTGTGATGCAGCGTTGCAGGGTTAGTTCCATGTTTGGATATTTAACAGTATTTGTCATCTAAAATCGCAGGAACCTGCTCAACTGAGGTGYTCAAGATGTCTACCAGGTCCATCGTACCTCCAGAAATCCCCCCAGAGGCSAGAGTGGATGAAGTTTATGAAGCCATGAAGATAGGCCTTCAGTAAGCACGCTCACCGCTACTYGAAACTTTAACTTTGAAATCAACCTAAACTCCTCAAAACCAAAACTTTCCTCTGACTTGTTTGTTCACAGGTTCTGCCTCAGATTTTATCAAACAGATTTGGAAAAAATCAATGATGAAATAAATAAAGCTAAAATGAACTCCGGACTGGTATGTYGTGGCAGTTCTAAGGTTGGCCTTGCCAAAACTTAGTGTTTCCTTTACAGACACTAACTTGATGTTTTTTTCTTCTTCAGGAGTCTGTTTACGAATTTGATCGGGTGAGCACTATGAATTTATTAAATGTTGCTTTTTAGTCTTACGTACTCTGAAACATTTTAGAGAGACTCAAATGACTGGCTAATGAGTAGACCAGCCTGAATGGTTCTGACTGTTTCCTTTTGACAGAAAGCTAAGGTGATCGAGAGGTACATAGGCAGTTTGGAGGTTCAGTACGTCAAGGTAATACCAGTTGGCAGCAGACCGGGTGTATCATTCTCTGTGGTTGTTAATAAATGGAGACAAATTTTTTTAAAACCTTTATTTTCTCAGACTGAGCAGATTTATGAAGCTTACCGTGAGAMGAGAAAACTGAGGGACGATGCCAACAAGGTGATAAAGGAATGCAAATCCAATCCAGGAACTAAAGAGGCCAATAAGAGTTTGGTGAAGGCTAATARTGACTTCAAAAAGTACACAGAGGTGAGGTCGATTGGAAGTGGAAGATGAACACAATTTCTGCAAAACACATGTTACTTCAAAGGAAAGTGTGAGAAAGTTCAGGGCCATCTAGTTCTGGAGATATCTAGTGCTGGAGATCAAAGAACTAATAATAAGAGCTGTGGGTACTAGAGGGTAAAACAATATACAGTTGATCATCATCTGCATAWGAAGRACATTTATGAATCACATGCCCCAGRGGTAASAAACAGAGGACCGAGGATACACCCCTGTGGCACACCGCAGATGAGGACAGTGATGTACCACTGACTACCCTGAAAGATTGAGAAAGTAGGTTGGTATCACTTTAGTTGTAACCAGAGAGAAACAGAGAAGTATGAGGGACAAATTACAGGACATTCCCCACCTGAACTGAATAATGAAGACTTCTAATATAGGTTAAAAGTGTTGTATACACTAGCATACCTTTGCTAATAGACATAAATTTAAACAAGTAAAGTATACAGAAAATCTACTGAAAAAGCCTTAATCTAGACAAAGTAAAGAAATGTGGATGTAATTAAAGTTTCATCCTGTTGTAACCTAGAAAAACTAAATAACCGTATTCCTGATTCTGTCCGTAGGACATGAATACAAAAGAGAGAGAGCTACAGAAACAGCTGGGAAAGTTCTCAATTAAAATGAAAGGTAAGAGTTAAATATTGTTCGCCATCAGATTATAATTAATAAAGAAAACTTTTTTAAAAAGCAGATCCATAAAATAAACCAATGTACATACTGGATACATACATACATGGGACGTGCAGCTAAATGTACCTGGTTGTTGCCTGGTACTGTATACTTATCTGATATCTATTAACGACCTGAAAAAATCTGGGGACATACCTGGTATGCATCAGGTATGTATTAGCTTGTGTTTGCCTTGTACATATCCAATACGTTCCTAGTACCTATTTGATATTAATGTAGTAAGTACCAGGTACATACACTACTTACCCAATATGTATCTGGTAAATACCTATAAGTRCCTGGTATTAACTTGTATGTATTGTGCTACATTCAATTATAACAGAATGTATTGGTGTGTATCCAGTATCTGGTAAGTATCAGCTTGAATTTAGTATTTACCCAGTATTTATAAGATTCATTCCTGGTATACATTTGATATGTATCCAGTACGTACCAGGTACATATGGTACATACAAAGTATGAAAATGGTAAACACCTATACGTATCTGGAATTAACTTGTATGCACTAGGTATACAAAATTTATAGATTATGTACATGGTATGCACCTGATATATATGTATCTGGTACATACTTGGTACTTACCTGGTTCTCATATGGTACATACCTGGTATGCACAAAGAAACATACCCTGTAAGAACAAGGTCACTTCCTGTCACTTCCTATCAGAGCTCATTTATTGGAGGTACCAGGTACATAACTGGTAAGTACCAGGTGTGTCACCACAGCTAACCAACTTCAGCAAACACAAAAATRGTTGTAACTTATTCAGTTTTATAGACACAGATAAAACATGATGTGAAATCAGTTGGGAGTCATCCTCAACACATGGTCGGCCTTTAGTTTGAATTATGTAAGACTGACTCCAAAGTGACCTCATCGTTTGTTTCCACCTGTTCCTCAGGACTTGCTGGATTTGCCAGATTGTGTGCTGGTGATCAGTATGAGGTTTGTCTCTGTTTTCTTTGCTCATTTTCAGAAAATGTATTGCTCATACTGAGCGTGACATTTCCAAGACTTGAACACTGTAATATCCATGTGTAAACATGAAAAAAAAAACTTTATGCGTCTTCATTTAGATACTTGTTAGGTATGGTCGGCAGCGTTGGAAAATGCATGGAAGTATAGAAGTCAATGGCAAACAAATGTGGGACAATGAACACATGACATTTTTTCCAATCATTCACGAGTTTATTTCCGTGAAGGTTTGTGACCGATGATCTTTTCTAATGACTCTACGCAGATTTATGTTTGTTTTTAATGATCTTTATGGTTTCCCAGGTGACAGAGCTAAAGAGCGTAGCCAACCACGTGGTTGTAGGAAATATCTTCTGCGAACCTAAAGACCTGTTTGCTCCACTATCGAGGACAGTTGCTGTGGACGTTAACGAGTTAGGCACTCTGAAACTTGTTCTTGAAGTCACCTGGAAGTGAGTTTTGTGACATGTTCTGTGTGTGAACCGAGAGTTTTTTTCTTTATCTGAACATAAACACAATTTTATTTACATTAATTTGTTGTTTTGTGGATTAAGCTGCGTACAGGATCCAACACCTGGTCCAGTCTCAGGTCCTCGTCCAACATCACCTCCAGTCTCACATGTGAGTTTATCTCTGTGTTTAGTGTCTAAACCTCCTCATTGTTTGTTTGAAACTCATTAAATGAGAAATATCAGTGTAAGGTTTTGATTGTTTTCTAATATTTTACTTGTCAGTACGTTTGTTGCAATTACTTTAGCTATTTTATGGTAAATAAACTTTCAGCTCGTTCAAGAAATGCATGACATTACATTTTTCTTTTTGTAATCTTTTTCAGAATATTTAACTGTGTTACAAAAGTTTTCCCAACCGAACTCTTGCTTGAATGTTATCTTTTTATACTTCTTTTAGCTACTGTCATTTTTTTAGCTATTGTCTTGATAATTTTAGCTGTCAGCTAGCTTTATGCTAACTTTAGCAATGATTTACTGTCCTGCTAATTTTGGATTCTAGCTACGATTTTGAAACTTTTAGCTTGTCTTTTGCGACTTTTATTTTCTAGCTAGACTTTGCTAACTTTTGCTAACTTTAGCAATGATCTACTGTCCTGCTAATTTTGAATTCTAGCTAGGATTTTAAAAATTTTAGCTTGCTTTTTGTGAATTGCCTTAGCTAGACTTTGTTATTTATATTTATATTTAGCCTTTTGCCACATTCATCTATTGTTTCTACTTTGAGCTAACCTTATAGCTTGCCTTTAGCTTTAATTTTAACTAATTTATAAGTTTTTGCTTTAGCTTTTGGATACCCATTTGCCACGTTTAGTTTACCTTTTCTACTTTTGCAACATTTAGCCTTTGTCATGAAAAATTTTGCCTTTAGCTTCAGGGGTGGTTCTAGGGGTGGGGCCACAGGGGCGTTGGCCCCTTCTGAAATCTGATTGGTCCCCTGAAGTGCCCCTGTCCTTTCATCTGTCCTTGCCCAAGAACAAWGATGGTGGCTGCAGTTCCACTTCCAACCACTAGTAGCGCCAGAGAGTCAAATAGGAAAGTCCAAACATGAAGCAAGCATATGGGTCTTTTTCAATTCGAACAATCCTGCAGAAAAAAACTTTTTTTTTTACTAACAACAATGGCTGGATTTTCTAACATGGTGTGTGTTTGAGAGTATTTTCTTTAAAAACACTTGTAAACATTTTTTTAAGGAGAATTTACTATGAAAGCTTTTTGTCCCCCGTCGCCGAGGCGAGGGACTTTAAAATGCTCTCCGTCTGTCCGTCTGTTAGTTTCATAAAGCTGTAACTTTCACAAAGAAAGGCTAAAATACACCAAACTCTGTATGAATCATCCAGGTTGCATGCCAGACCCTACACTCACAGAAATGATTCATGGCGCAAGTAATGTTTATGCATTTAAATCTATTTG
>NW_013952969.1:246831-251743 GCF_001266775.1 Austrofundulus limnaeus
AAAATAAAAAAAAATAATTAATTAATTAAATTCATTTTAATTAAATAAACCTTACAAAAACTGGGGATTTGTGTGCAAGGATGTCAAACAAATACTTGGCCCCTCTATGAATATTGTGGCCCCTTGATGGCCCCTTACACTGAAAAATCCTAGATCCGCCACTGTTTAGCTTTAAGCTACTGTTTGCTACTYCTGGTGCTCTTTTAGCATTTAGCTTGTGTTTATTTTATTTATTTTATTTTCCTTTATTTATACAGGAAAATCTCTTGTCACTCAGTGTCTCATTTACAAACTGAACTGAGTTCAGTTTCACTGGACTTTCACAGAAACTGTAGTGTCTTTGGTAAAAAAAAATATGTTTGATTTGATTCTGTTCTTGTGTTTTATATAAATATAAATTAAACTTCTAATAGAAACAGCCCATTAAAAAATCCTCTTCGATAATAAAAAACAGTATTTTGTTTTCTGCATCAAATAACTGCTGGTTCCTAACTGGTCCGATGAAAACTGCAGGTTAATTGTTGGATTTTACAGTGAGAGTTATGTGTTTATGTGTATTTTATGTCTAACTTTAACAAATGCCTCCTTTAGAGCCCGAGCCCATCCAGAGGCTCACAATCATCTGGATCACAAGAACCAGTGGTAGGCCAGCCCACCCTCAGCCCTCTGCAGCTTCAACAAGACAGATCCCCGTCTCAGATTGTAACACACAGACTTTTATTCAGGACATTCTTGTACATTTTACAGCCATATTTATAATAACACCAACAATTTTTATTTTATYCTGTGAATAAAACAGGATCAACACCATCAGCCGGCGGGTCCCCCAGCRCATGTGAAAGCAAAATGTTGGCCCAGAGATGGTGTGTTGGTGAACACAGGGCTGCAGGATGCTCTGGAAATTCTAATTTCCTCTCTAGACAAATACACAATACATTTAGCTGATTTAAGGATACTGAAAGGTGAGCTGAAGCTGCTGCAAGACGCTYTGAAGGATTTCAACACACAAACGGACAAAGCAGCGGGGTAAGAAAATTGTTGCATTGAAGCAGAAACAGCAGATTAGGATTAGAATCATCCCCCGTTCCTTTCATTTTTTAGTGATATTTATCTAAAGTTTGCAGATTTTCTGAAGCTTTTTCAACATTTACTTTGCTTTTTAGCTACTTTGGCAAATTTCAGCTCTTCAAATGTGAACTTGTTGGTGCTAACACCCTTTTCATTCCTGTCAAACTGTTTTATCTTTGGTATTTTTTGCGAGAACAGATGGTGTCTTTGTGACAGGTGCTGGTAGCAAAGAACCTAAAGATGTAATTTAAAACAGGTTCTGTGCGACGGTGTGTCTGTTGACACATCACTGGTTCATTTCTTGAGTTTCGGAGCCTTTTCATTCCTGAATGAAAGGTCAGAATTATGTTCAGCAGATAAAATATAAAAAAAAATGATCAAGTCCTGGGCTGAAACTGAGCAATAAAAGCCAAAGTCCAAGAAAAAACATTGAAAAACCACCAGAAACCAGAAGGACTGTTGATCTAGACCCCTTGAACTTAAAGCAACAGCATCACAAAATGTGAGACTAATATACCAATATGTTTTTGGATTTTTGTTCTTTCTGCTTTTCTTTTACTAAAACCTGAGCATGTTTTCTTGTTCAATTCATACAAATTCTTCAAAAATCAATTTAATTTAATTAAAAACATAGCAGGTATTTTATCTTTAAGTACTAAACTTAAAGTTTGACGAGCAGAAAAAAAAATCTTAAGTAAAATCTAATTTAAGAGCTTAATCAAAGAGTTAGAGGTTCCTCTGCAGATTTACGATGTGGTCTGAAACAAACTGGACTCTGTCTGCAGAAACCATTCAGAGYTCATCGAAGAGGATCTGTACGTTGAGCCATTTCCAGTCAATACACCTCCACAGAGCCCAGGCCGGGACCGGACCTCCACACCCCTCACCACCGGCTGCACCAGACTGGACCGCTCGCTGGTTCTCCACCTGAAGAGCTGCAGCAAGCAGCTGTTGGTAGGACTCTTCCTCTAAACCCCTACTGTTCCTTTGGAGCCAACAGGAGGCTTAAACCATTTATCRCTTTTAAATTATCATCATAGCTGCTAAAAACCAGTKGTTCACAAACTTTTCAGATCTCTGTTTTWGTCTTTTTGTAACAGTTAAGTCTTATTATGGAATCATCAGCATAGGCATAATTTGCAGGGGGGTCAGSGGGCTTATGACACCCCCAATAAAATGACATTTGCTCAAACACAATAGAAATTAACCCATTAACATGTGTTTCCCATGTGTGCAGCATGTGGTTGTGTCTGGTCCTCTGCAATGTCGAGCCACATACGCCCTGGACAAGCTGCTGAGAGAGGCCCGTGTCTTTAAGACCGTCCGTCACATCATCGGGGACGACCCACACCAGCTCAAACATCCCGCTGAAGGTACAACAACCTGATGTTCGGCCAAATATCCCATGAACCACTGGATAATTTTTAAAGATGACTTATAAAAGTAAATTAGACGTGCCTGTTCTGGAGGCAAGATGGCCTCCGCTGCGACACACATTCCTTCAGGGATGAAAAGTTGACCTCAAATGAYGACATAAACAAAGAAAACAAGACAAAACAGCCTTAAAGGAGATGTAAATGTGTTTGTTTTAGAAGGTTTATTTTATGTTTTTACAAATTAATCTGCCACTGGCTTTGTTAAATAAACACTTTGTAGCTCACATCTTGCAAAAACTAAGTTACATAGTGTATTGAGCTTTGTTTATTTACTGTGTCAACATTACAGTAGGGGTGGGCGTATCGATCCAAGTATTGATACTCTCTATACCAATTTAATATGCATCATGCTAACATTACAGTGCATCCTGAGCTAATTTTCTAAGAGATTTAATCAAATTTATAACCATGTTTGTCAGCTATCTTAAACATTTTTTTTTATCATGGCCAAATTAATTTATCAAGATGCTTTTTCCATGACAAATCCCCATTCCAACTCAACACCTTAACTTCTTTTACTTGATCAATTACTGTATCTTTAATACCAAAATTTAACTCTGGATTTTCTCTAAGGTTATAATTAAATCATATTCTTATATTTTTGTTTTCTTTACATTTAAAAATATTTTATTATTAATTACCCACTTTGTTCTCACAACTGGAATCAAAAGCATTCACCATGAAGTCATCTGCATACATAACAGTTGTTGCATTTTTCATGCAAAACAGAAAATCATTTGTAAAAATTGAAAACCGTAATGGACCGAAACAACTACCATGAGGTACTCCATGAGAAACAGATTTTATTCATTGTGCCCACACGCAATGGAAGTGATTTTTTTTTGTTGCTGTTGTGGTGGTGTTGAGATTGATATATTTATGTTTTTGTTATTCTTAAATAGTGTGTTTTTTATATTACATAATTTTGTTGAAGTTAGTTAACACAAAACAATTTTATTTGCAGAAAATCTTTGTCCAGTGTTTTATTTTAATCAACTACTAAACGCAAACTATCACATAATTATTCATTGAACATGACAAATATTGGAATTGGCAGTACTAGCCCTGTATTTACCCCTACATGACACAAAGAATGATTCAGCTGTTTGCACACGCACAGGAGGCTGCTGATGTAAACACCCACCCACCTTCAAAATAAAAGCACAGCAACAGAATGATTACGAGCCTCCCATCTCTAAGCGGTGAATAAAAAATGTTTACTGTTTCCTGCTTGGTCTCTTGCAGTGATACCAGAGCTGTACCAGTGTTTTGGTGCTGGGTCTCTGTGGGAGCAGTGTGTGGGGGATGGCTGTCTGTACTGTGTCTCTGCTAAAACCTTCAAGAATACGCTGTCAACGGTTTACTCCAGCATGCTGAGCGACAGAGCAGACACAGGTAAAACAACATGTGTGTGTGCTCGGTTCACGCTGGTGTGTGAGTGCTACGTTAATACTTGTGTTTTTCCAGTGCTTTCATGTCTGGTTGAGCGAGTTCTGGAGCAGAAATTTCCACAGCAAGGATTCAGAGATGAGCCAATCGTGACTCTTTTCCAGCTGTGGAGTTATCTGGAGTCCAATGGCATCAGCGACATGGAGTTTCACATCATTGCTCTAACAGAAGAGGGTAAACACATGGAAAAGCTCTGCATTTTTTTTGCATCCTTCAAGTTTTAGTGCCAAAAATCAAAATACCAGAGTAACAAACTGCAGGATCAACTTAATTTGAACTTCCCATCAGTGGAATTGGTCCAGAACCTGCTGTCGAGGGACCAGGATGTGATCACAGAGACCCTGCACCTTCCTTCAGAGTGCAGCCTGAAGAGGGAAGGGATTCAAACCGTGGCAAAGTTACTGACAGATCCGAGAGAAAAGGTGTTGGCCTCTGCCAGCTCCGTGCTGAGGATCCTGGCTGGACAGTACAAGCAGAGAGAGCAGGTGATGGATGGATGGATGGATGGATGGATGGATGGATGGATGGATGGATGGATGGAAAGATGGATGGATGGATTATGGATGGATGGGTGGATGGATGGATGGATGGATGGATGGAAAGATGGATGGATGGATTATGGATGGATGGGTGGATGGATGGATGGATGGATGGATGGAAAGATGGATGGATGGATTATGGATGGATGGATGGATGGATGGATGGATGGATGGATGGAAAGATGGATGGATGGATGGATGGATGATGGATAGATGGATTATGGATGGATGGATGGATGGATGGATGGATGGATGGATGGAAAGATGGATGGATGGATGGATGGATGATGGATAGATGGATTATGGATGGATGGATGGATGGATGGATGGATGGATGGATGCAAAGCTGGATGGATGGATGGATGGATTATGGATGGATGGATGGATGGATGATGGATAGATAGATAGATTATGGATGGA